>NC_064810.1:90164714-90464714 GCF_023721935.1 Panthera uncia
ATTTGCTAGCCCACTCTTCTTACGAGCTCAAAAAAGTCATCTGTTTTGGACCTCTTCTCAGAACAACTGCACTTTATACTAAGTATTCATGTGGCTACCAGGTACCTCAGGAGTGCTTTGCACAAAACATATTAATTTTTTTCTTTCTTCATACTTATTTATATTCCATATATTTTTATTCGTAATCATAATTTAGGTAAATTTGTCCTTTTATATGAGAGACTTATAAGCTCAGAGATGGAGAATTATTTTTCAGCTAATTATCTCGGGACTTCCTTAGTACAGTATTCTTAGATTCAGTGAACTTGGGGGACTTGGCCATTTTTGAGGAGGCTGATAATAGGAGTGATATTATCAAAGTCTAAATGGCAGAAGGAGGCAGAGGAACCACCGGTTAGTAATCAATGGATTAGAAATATCATTCTAGGGGCGCCTGGGTGGCTCAGTCGGTTAAGCGGCGGACTTCGGCTCAGGTCATGATCTCACACTCCGTGAGTTTGAGCCCTGTGTCGGGCTCTGTGCTGACAGCTCAGAGACTGGAGCTTGCTTCAGACTCTGTGTCTCCCTCTCTCTCTGACCCTCCCTCATTCATGCTGTCTCTCTCTGTCTCAAAAATAAATAAACATTAAAAAAATTAAAAAAAAAAAAAGAAATATCATTCTAGGGGCGCCTGGGTGGCTTAGTCGGTTAAGCGTCCCGACTTTGGCTCAAGTCATGATCTCGCAGTTTCTGAGTTCGAGCCCCACTTTGGGCTCTGGGCCGACAGCTCGGAGCCTGGAACCTGCTTCGGATTCTGTGTCTCCCTCTCTCTGTGCCCCTTCCCTGCTTGCACTCATTAATTAATTAGTTAATTTATTTATTTATTTCATAAGTATAACTGGAATCAGGCAGTCTTCATAAGGTTTTATAATATCTTAAATGCAAAAGAACCTCCCCCCAAAACCCACAAACATATTCCTTTTAGAATGGCAAACTGTACCATTTTTACATTTTCCAGTTCCTAAGGAAAGAAAAAATAAATGATTCATCGAGCTATATTAAAGAATGATATTTCTCGATTAAAAATGATAGTAACCGCAGCATGATCTCTTTGCTAGTTTTAAAGAAGAAAACACTGTGAAAGATCAAAGAATAGTTTTGTATCTAGTATGGTCCCTGGCTGAATAGTATACTATGCCAGCTAAGAAAATATTTCTACAATAGGCAAAGTTTGAAGGCAAGCTTATTATTAATGTGAAGTTTCCTTTAAGTAATTGGAAAGTATTTTCTATCATCAGATGTAATTGAACATAATACGCCTAAATAAATTTTTAAAAATTCACAGAGAGGAAATATATTCTATAATTGTTAAATAAATAAAGAAACCACAAGAGGCACCAGTCACCCAAACAGAAAGCTATAAAAACCAAATGCTGTTTTCAAAGGTTTAACTAGAGATGACCACAGCTAAATACCCTGAATCATCCATTTGCCCGATTGATTAGAGAACACCGCAAAGTTCATCTTGGCTTCACAACTTCCTTCAGTTTAATTTCCTTCAGGTACCAGGTCAACCAAGATCAATCACTGCTCTGGGAAGGACAGAGCTGTCTGGAAAAGAGAAAGTTTACCCCACAGCTTCAGCACTCTACTTCCATAAGGGGTACAACAGCTTATGGTCTAACAATGTTGCACCATTATTTACAAAGTGAGAATCAGGAGGAAAATCAAGTATTTTTGAAGGCTAAACCTTACTACTCTAGCTTTAAAGGGAGTGAGAATCACCTGGATGGGTCACACTAGGGCAGAGATTAACATTTTCTTTCTTTTTTAATGTTCACTTACTTGTGAGAGAGAGAGAGAGAGAGACAGAGAGAGAGAGAGAGAGAGCGCGAGAGCACAAGCGGGGGAGGGGCAGAGAGAGAGACACACACACAGAGTCGGAAGCAGGCTCCAGGCTCTGAGCTGTCAGTACAGAGCCTGATGTGGGGCTCAAACTCACAGACCACGAGATCATGACCTGAGCTGAAGTCAGACGCTCAACCAACTGAGCCACCTAGGCACCCTGAGATTGGCATCTCTAACCAGCTCCCTGGTCTATGCTGCCAATCTGAGGACCACACTTTGAGTAGAAAGGGTCCAAAGATGGCTGATAATCTGGAAAGAAAAATCTTTGCTCTCTTATATCTCCCTGTGCATCATGTTCAAATATTGCCAGTCCTCTGAGTTATCCTTATGTGCCCATATATTCAAACTGAATTCTACTGGTTTCGTGACAGAAAATTCCTTTTTAGTTTGGTTCACAAAAGACTGATACTCCCATTCTGTAGGAATTGATCCAAGTGTTCTTTCCCCCTGAAATATTTTTGTGAGCATTTCTAAAGCTATAAACAATTTTCTTAAGTAATTGTCTATTTTTTTCTTTTTTCTCTTTAAAATTCTAACACAAAATAATTTCATTAAGTATATGGAACACTTTGTTGGTTCTTACACAGAAACCAAATGATTACACATAGGAATGCGTGCTTTTCTTATAACAGGCAGGTTGATTTCTCCCTACTTTTACATCTGTTCTATTTTACATGCATAGAATTTTTTCTTTATTCCTCACTTTAGAAATTAATGCATTGAGTGGATGCCTATTTTATGCGACAAATGATGGCTGATTCTTTTTTATTTTTTTAGTTTATTTATTTTTTGAGAGAGAGAGAGGAGGGGAGGGGCAGAGAGAGAAGGAGAGAGAGAATCCCAAGCAGGCTCTGCACTGTGAGCACAGAGAAATGATGGCTGATTCCTAATGAAAAGCACATCTTTATCTATTGAACTGCTTTTTGGGTGATAAAGAGTTAATATAACAGGTCAAATAAAAATAACGGTAAATCTAGATATAGTGAATGCACCACCACAAAAACCTGGGTCTACCACATATTATCTTGAAAGAAAAAAAAAAAAAAAAAAGGTCTGTTCATAAGTCTCTAAGACAAATACTACATAGCATATTTTGCTTCCTGAAGGCATTTGTGAATTTGCCATAGAAATCCTGGATGCCTATCAGTGAGAGAATTACTTGAACTTAATTGGATTAAATGGATCTGTTGCATACTCCACATGAATACTTCAGAGCTCTCTTGAATGATTTATTGGTGGCCTCTTCTGTTATAACAAGAATAAAAGTGTTGCTAAACGATCTTCTAGTTTAATATATATTAATTACTTTTTAATTTTTTTAAGTAGAGGCTTCTTTTACCCCAAGGGCTCATAAACACAAAGGATAAGAAATATTTTCAGGTAGTTGGGAAAGACTATGTGCTTACAAAATTGCACATGTTTTTAAACTTAGGAAACTCTGATTACAAATTTCTTAAATCTTTTCTTATTTTTGAACAAGGCTGCAGTTTCTAGGGACTCTGGATGACATGTCCTCAAACCTGAGTCAGAGGCCAAATTTCATGATATTCTGATCAAGTTCTAGTTGAAAGAAGGAAAGCAGTAATGAAGCACAGGCTAGAGGAAGAACCACATACTGAGAATGGCTAGATAAGTTTCCAGGGAAAATATTTTAAGCAAATGGTACTGAAAGCAGGTTATATGTTTATTTATGGGACAAACTTCTACATCTCCCGTTATTCTCTGAAGTGAATGAATGCTGATCATGCTCCAGTCCCTGGAACTATATGCATTTAAATTAAAAATATAGAAAGTACAGTATATACTGAGGTGGGATCTATTGACTGTGTCAGTAATAGGAGCGTTTTCATTTTTCCTTTTGTAATAGAAGTCATTGTGTGTGTTCAGGATGGATTCTTGGTCTTTATTAATCTCAGCAGTGAGAGCACTTGGGATTTTAAAAGCTATTGATTTCTAAAAAAGAGATCGCAGTCTTATTCTGGGTTACCCTCAACTCCTATTTCCAATCTGTCATGAAATGGGTATTCAGTGCAGAGGGTCTGCAACTTGGTGGTGCATTTTAGGCACCCTCTTTAATATGTCCTGAAAGATTTGGATATGAGTTTAACTTTAAGGAATAAAACAATCTTGTTTTGATTAATGATTTTCCTCCTTCCCCTCCCCATTCCTTTCTTTTGACAATTTGATAAACAAGGTCCTGGATTGTGATAATAAAAGTTGCAAAATGGATACTTTTAATGTGTCCCTCATTTTCATGTTGTCTCAAGGCCTCTAAGTGATCTATTTTCCCTGAAGTCACCTTTTTAACTTTCACTTACCTCTGAATCTTACTGCCTTCTCTCTAGAAGTATCTGAACCTCTGTTGGCCCCTGGAATGAATTGCTTACTCTTCTTCAAATGAACCTTACATTAACTTATGTTATTAATGTCAATATGAAATGAATCTCGAAACAAAATGGGTGTCTTTTTCCATTACTCGATGATATTACTTTATTTTACATCATGACATTATAGGGAAAAACACAAATTGTAACGAATGCTAAATATATATCATGTAGTAAAATCTATTAAAACTCTGCTTGCATTCATAACGATTTAGAAGTCTCTGCCCTGAGCGGTAAATGGTACTAGACTGCAGGAATACAGAAGTAAAGATGACGGTAAAAAATCCTTCCTGAGATGGAGAACACATTTGCTTTCTTTCCCTGTTACATAGCTTGGAATTAAGAGAATTCCATATATCACCACAATTCTCGTTCACAGCTATTCAAATGAGTAAAGCATGTGGCAATGGATTCACTATCAATGATGGAAAGAATGATAAGAATTATAAGAATATGGGCAAATATGAACATACTGGCATCAAATTTGCAGTGACTGTAGGTATAGCAGTGGCATAGAACTTTACATTACATTTAAAGGTCAAGATATATTCTCATTAAAAATCCCAGAGAATGAATGTATGAAAAGATCTAAAACTCATATTTGGGTTTGGATTTTGAGAGTGGAAGAGTAAAGCATATTAGGTAGTGAAATCACCTAAAACTTGGCAACAGTATACTTTATTTTTTTCTTTCACGCTCTCTCTGTGGCTCAAGATAATAAAGGCATTTATACCTTTAGCAATTTATGTATGCATTGGCAGTTTTGTAATTTTACATTTAAAGACCATAGAAAGGTTGATCAGCTTGTTCTTGTTGTGCTAGATATAAAACAAAATGGTCCTAAGGAGATGGGTGCTGCAAACACACTCCCACATGATAGTTGAAGACAAAAACAATGGTTTGTCTATGAAAAGATCATAAATAATATCCTTCAGAAAAGATTTTGTATCACATGCCCAGATTAATCACATTTTGGATGTGAAAAGGTATCCTTAATTTTGTCTTCAAGGATGTGTAACAAGAAAAAAAAAACCTACAAAATGTAAACTTAATTTCATAGAGATTCTACAAAATCTTTTGATTTATAATAAGAAAAATTGATTCCTGTATTATAAATTACTTAATATTGTATTTTTCAAATATTCACTTCAAATAAGGTAATACTTTGAATATTTTGAAAAGTTTTGAACTGTTTTTGGGAGAATAGGAGGGGAAAAAATTTCGTGAATTGTACCACAAAGGTACAGAGACTATTAAAATTTCTGAGCTTTCAATTGGTAATGAAGAAGTAAAACTAATACTATTTGCAGATGGAAAGGTACTGCATATAGAAACTCCAACAGAAAACTGCTAGAACTGATAAATGAATTCACTAAGATCACAGGATAAAAAATCAATGTAAAGCAATATGTTGCATTTCTATACACTAATAACGAAATAGAAGAAAGAGAAATTAAGAAAATAATCCCATTTACGATTGCACAAAAAAAACCAAAAAGATATCTAGGAACAAACTTAACCAGAGAGGTGAAAGACCTGTACTCTGAAAACTATAAAACATTGATGAAAGAAACTAAAGAACAACAGAAAGAAATGAAAAGACATTCCATGCCTATAGGTTGGAAGAACAAATATTGTTAAAATGTCTATACTACCAAAGTAATCTACACATTTAATACAATCCTTATCAAGATACCAACATCATTTTTCACAGAGCTAGAACAAACAATCCTAAAATTTGTATGGAACCACAGAGGAAAAAGAAAAAGAAAAAGAAAAGAAAGAGAAAAAGAAAAGCTGGAGGCATTACAATTCCAGACTTCAAGTTATGTTACAAAACTGTAATAATCAAAGCAGTATGGTATTGGTACAAAAGAGATACATAGATAAATGGAATAGAATACAAAATCCAGAAATAAACCCATAATTACATGGTCAATTAATATTTGGCAAAGCAGGAAAGGATATTCAATAGAAAAAAGTCTCTTCAACAAATGGTGTTGGGAAAAACAACAGTAACAGGCAAAAGAAAGAAGCTGGATCATTTTCTCACACTATACACAAATATAAATTCAAAATAGATTAAAGACCTAAATGTGAGATTTGAAAATTAAAAATTCTAGAAAAGAACAGGTAATAACTTCTCTGACATCAGTTGTAGCAACTTTTTCTAGATAGGTCCCTGGAGGCTAGAGAAACAAAAGCAAAAATGAACTATTGGGATTACATCAAAATAAAAAGCTTCTACACAGTGAAGAAAACAATCAACAAAACTAAAGAGCGACGTAACAAATTGAAGAAGATATTTGCAAATGATATATCTAAATAAAGGGTTACTATCCAAAATATATAAAGAGCTTATAAAACTCAAAAGACAAATAATCCAATTAAAAATGGGCAGAAGACTTAAACAGACATTTCTCCAAAGAAGACATTCAGATGGCTAACAGACACATGAAAGGATGCTCACCATCACTTATCATCAGGGAAATGCAAGTCAGAACTACAATAAGATATCACCACAGTGTGTCAAAATGGCTAAAATAAAAAAACAGAAGAAACAACAGGTATTGTCAAGGATGTGGAGAAAAAGGAATCCTCCCACTGTTGGTAGGAATGCAAACTGGTGCAGCCACTCTGGAAAACAGTATTAAAGTTCCTCAAAAAGTTAAAAACAAAGCTACCCTATAATCCAGCAATTGCACTACTGGGTATTTACCCAAAGAATACAAAACACTATCTCAAGGGACACATGCACCCCTATGTTTATAGCAGGATTATTTACGGTAGCCAAGATATGGAAGCAGCCCAAGTGTTCCTCTATTGATGAATAGACAAAGAAGATGTGGTATATATACAATGGAATGATATTTAGCCACAAAAGAATGAAATCTTACCATTTGCAACTACATGGATGGAGCTAGAAAGTATAATGCTAAGTGAAATAAGTCAGTCAGAGAAAGACAAATACAATGTAATTTCACTCATATGTGGAATTTAAGAAACAAAATAAAAGAGCAAAAGGGGAAACAAAAGAGAGAGAGAAAGGCAAGCCAAGAAACAGACTTCTAACTATAGAGAACAAACTTATGGTTACCAGAGGGGAAGAGAATGGGAGGATGAACGAAATAGGTGATGGGGGTTAAGGAATGTACTTGTCATGATGAGCTTGAGGTGATTAAAATAAAAACATAAAACAAAATAGTTTTGAGTTTTCCTTTCCAGTTATTTTAAGTAAGTGTACTGTTTATATAGTTGTTCATAGAGAGTTATAAAATTTGTATTGCTTTCTGGATTTAGCATTATGCTACATTCACTTCTCTACAGTTCTACTGAGGCTTTTTTCCTATTGTGTTGAAGGCTGTCATGAATATTTTTTACACTTATGACTTCTTTTCTTTAAGAGTGCATATTCGAGTTATTAATAATTAATGTATCAAGATCAGTAAAAACTTAAACATCACTTGTTTAACAATCACATATTAATCCCAAACTGTATGTATGTATACTTATACATGGACATATACATATACATGCTTCATCAAATATTTATGAAAGGAAAAAGTGATTGTGGTTGAGATAGGAGATTGGTGAAATATTTGGTACATTTGGCCAGAAAAGAGTAACTCTTCACTATATGTATACTTTTGTACTATTTTACTTTTTTTTATTAAAATTTTTTTTAACGTTTATTTATTATTGAGAGACAGAGAGACACAGAACTTGAGCAGGGGAGGGGTAGAGAGAGGGGGAGACATAGAACCTGAAGTAGGCTCCAGGCTCTGAGCTGTCAGCACAGAGCCTGATGTGGGGCTCAAACTCACAAACTATGAGATCATGACCTGAGCTGAAGTCAGTAGCTTAACCAACTGAGCCACCCAGGTGCTCTAATACTATTTTACTTTTTAAAAATCATCAATATTAACATTTTTATCCAAAAGTGTATTAATTTTACTAAAAACAATTGACAATTATTATTGTAATGGAAATTAGAAGACTGTTCTAGTGCAGATTGTTCTCAACTCTGGTAGGACCTCAAATTAAGTATGTTAAAAATATGGAATAAATAAATTCATTTGAAACAATTGAACTTAGATTCAGATATATTTTAAAATTGGTTTTCTGCTAACAAACAGGTATACTAGCTATTTCACTTTTCAATAAGTTGTTAACAATAAACCAAAATTAAAATTTTACCAATTAGATGTTTAATTCACGCAATAAAAAATGACCTTTTTCCTCTCTTCCTCAGGCTATCCTTTCTTCCTATTCTGTAATACTCTGCCATTGAGGACAAAATACAAAGAATCTTCCCTCAAAATGTTAGGAATCAGACACAATGACCACAATACAAGGTAGAATCTGGGAGGGACCTTAACAGGGGAAGAGTTGTATGAAACGTTATGAAAATTACTCTACATGAGGTGTTAAGTATCAGGGAAGAAGGAAATTTGAACAAGACCCAAAGGATAAGAGAGAAATTACTTATAGGGTCTATATTGCTCAAGAAATGACTTGGAGTCATACTCAAGCTTCATGAGATACAACTTCATGAAAACAGATTCATAAATGAGGGAGGGGTGGCTCAGTCAGTTAAGTGTCTGACTCTTGATTTTGGCCTAGGTCATGATCTCAATCATGGTTATGAGATCAAGCCCTGCATTGGGCTCCATACTGGGCAGGAGCCTGCTTAATTAAGATTCTCTCTCCCTCTCTGCCCCTCCCCTGTGCACATGCAATCTCTGGCACTCTCAATAAATAAATAAATAAATAAATAAATCAATAAATAAATAAACTTTTTTTTTTAAAAATGAGCGATAATAGATAATTCAGTGAAGCAACTAAAAGTTTAATAAATGTTATTTTTCTTCATTTGAATAAGGTATTTTTAATTACTCTATTCCAAGAAGTATATTTTTCCCAACATTTTGTTTGGAAAAATTTCAAATCCACACCAAAGTCCACAGAATGCAGTAAGCATTCATATAGAAACTACACCTAACATTTTATTATACTTCCTTTATCACATATGTATCCATCTACTCATTCCTAAGAAGCAAATTTTCAGAAATTATTTTTATATTTTTATAATTGCAACTTTCATGATATTGAGTTGCATTTCACAACCAACATATACATTAAATATGATAGTGTTGTTTTTCTTTCAAGGATTGTTTCTAACTTAGTGATGATTCTGATAATACTTAGTAAATGAGGAAATATAGTCTTAGTTTTGACAAAAAAAAAGACAAATTGTAATTCAGTCTTCATATTAAGTTTTTTAAAGAGGTATTTCACATTTTTTAAATATTTGGAGTCAACTTGAGCAAGATTTTAAGACTGAAACTCATCATTCCAGTATTAAAAATATGAATCATGTTTGAATTACAGAATAGACTTTTATGGCATGTAAAAGAGTGAAACAAAGAATTTGGAGCACTAAATGTCAGGTACAGTATTTCTCGGGGAAGTTATTAACAGGTTGACATCCCTATCCGTGTATTTAGGCCAGAGAATCCTTTTCATTATTTTTTAACTTTTGAATGCTGATAAACATAACCATAAGAACTCCGTTATTTTGGTTATCTGGGTTCTTTTATTCTGAATTCTTAGAGAACAAATAATATGAGAATATCATTTATATGTTCAATCTCTGTTGATCTCCCTCTTCATTTTGCACTCTGTATCATCTTTCCAAGAGTAGAAAGAAGACTGCTGAAAAAATAATAAAATAAAATAAAATAAAATAAAATAAAATAAAATAAAATAAATAAGTAAAACCTGGAGAAAAGGCCTATGAAAAGCTATGTAAATTTTTATTATCATCTTCTCATTAATAAATCTTCAAGGACTACCGTTAGTTAAATTAATTGACTATAGCTATAATATATGTGCCTGAACAATCTTAGAAATATATCTGAGAAATTCAAAAGGAGAAAACTTTTAAAAACCTGTGATTTGGAATTTTTGTATTAGTACTCAATTATCCGAAATTGTTAAGGAATCTGCGATTTCATGTAATTATTTCTTCCCACATCCCATCCCACACAAAAGTATTAAATTAAAAAAAATTTCTAAAATGTGTGAAAAAAGTTCATGCTTTATGAAATAGTGAATTCTAATTGCACCTTAATGATAACAACTGAGCAGAAGCATCTCCTTTTTGTATTCACTGTATTGTAAAATACAAAATTATATTTTTCTTTCAGAAGCTGTTTGTCCACAGAATGAATGGTTCTCAGGCTTTTTGTTTTACTTTCGTTTTGTTTTGTTTCATAATGTACAGCTGGTATATCTCTGTCCTCCCTATGTGGCGCTTGGCTCTCTGTTTTTTCCTGTTGGAAAGCCTGTTATGAATGGCCACCATCTTTCCATCGGTTTCTTATTTGCTATGCTTATAAGGGGAAAACTGTGACCCAGTATTAGCACTGGGTTGAAAATAAGAACAAATCCTCTGAAGGCTTGAGAATTTTTAAAGAATGAATTACATTAGCATCAGAATATGAACTTTCTGATATTGAATTGTTTAAATATTCAAACCCTTAAAATGCATATTTTTAATTATGTTCCAAATAGTTAAAGATTTTAAGTAAACAACCTCAAAATTTGGGTGTTACCTAATATTATAAATCAAATTCTAAATTTTAACTATGTGTTTTCAGAGAACATCGCATGTTAGGTTGTCCTCAATTTGAAATGTAATTTTAATTACAAATTTAATCATAATAGCTAATACCATTGACTACCAACCTATGTACCAGGCATTATCTTAATTGCTTTATATACAGTAACAAATCTGTTACCACAACAAGACACAGGGGTTAAAAGTCTAAGTATGCACATTTTATAAATTAAGAGGTGGGGATAGAGAGAGTTGAGACAACTTGCTGAGGAGGAATCACCATTTAAGCTCAATCAGTCTTGGTCCACGATCTACATGCTTAACCACTTGGCTATCCTATGCAAGTTCACATTAACATAAGTTTATCTAGATTTGTTACTTTCTTTTAAGAACATAATTTATGTTCATTAAGGTAAACTATAAATAAATAAAAAACAATGTAAAACAAAATGACCAGAAATTCTGCCACACACACGAAAAAAAAACTATTAATATTTTGGTACATTTCCTTATTTTTAAAAAATTTCATAGCACTTTAAAACAAAGCTCCAATCATAGTTGGTATATATTGTATATCCTTTCATTCAATTTACTGCTGTATCATAAACTCTTCCCCAATCTATTATGTAGTCCTTTTGATCATTATTTTAAATGATGGAATAACATGCCAGCAACTACTTTAATACTGGTTTAATTTTAAACCAAAAGTCATAGAAAAATTATTGCTAAAGGTAGTATCAACAAGGCGGATAAAATATCTACCATCTCTCTTTAAATTGCTACGTTTTTAATCAAATGAACGTCTCATTGGCCCAATGATCTGATCTAAACAAGGTCTTAGGTAAATGAATATTTATACTTTGAAAAGAATATTTGGATATATAAAGAGGGAGGGATGGGTAGTCATATCAGGAAAATATTGGTAATATATGGAGAAACAGGTACACAAGTATAATTTGGATAATAAAATCCATTTTTTAGATTCTCATTTTAACGCACACCACGAGTCAAATAATAATAACAATAATAATATTTAAGTAAAAGCCATATATGAAAGGCCCAGAGCTAATGTCCTTAATGGGGAGAGACTGAGAGCTTTCCCCCTATGATCAGGAACAGGACAGGGATGTTCACTCTCACCACTGTTGTTCAACATAGTAGTGGAAGTCCTAGCTTTAGTAAGCAGACAACAAAGAGAAATAAAAGGCATCCAGATCAGCAAGAAAGAAGTCAAACTTTCACTCTTTACAGATTACATGACTGTACATGGAAAACCCGAAAGAGTCCACTAAAAAACTGCTAGAGCTGATACATGAGTTCTGCAAAGTCACAGGATATAAAATCAATGTACAGAAATCAGTTGCATTTCTATACTCCAATAATGAAGCAGCAGAAAGAGATATCAAGGAATTGATCTCATTTACAATTGCACCAAAAACCATATGATACCTAGGAATACATGTAACCAAAGAGGTAAAAGATCTATAATCTGAAAACTATAGAAGCTTATGAAAGAAATTGAAGATGACACAAAGAAATGAAAAAAATTCCATGCTCATGGATTGGAAGAATAAATATTGTTAAAATGTCAATACTACCCAAAGCAGTCTACACATTCAGTGCAATCCCTATCAAAATGACACCAGCATTCCTCACAGAGCTAGAACAAAACAATCCTAAAATGTGTATGGAACCACAAAAGACCCTGAATAGCCCAAGTAATATTGAAGAAGAAAACCAAAGCAGGAGGCATCACAATCCCAGACTTTAGCCTCTATTACAAAGCTGTAATCAAGACAGATTGGCACAAAAACAGACACACAGACCACTGAAATAGAATAGAGAACCCAGAATTGGACCCACTAATATATGGGCAACTAATCTTTGACAGAGCAGGAAAGAACATCCAATGGAAAAAAGACAGTCTCTTCAGCAAATAGTGCAGGGAGAACTAGACAGCAACATGCCGGAGAATGAAACTAGACCACTTTCTTACACCATACATGAAAATAAAATCAAAATGGATGAAAAACCTAAATGTGAGACAGGAAACCATCAAAATCCTAAAGGAGAAAGCAAGCAGCAATCCCTTTTACCTTGGTAGCAGCAACTTCTTACTAGACATGTCTCTGAAGGCAAGGGAAATAAAAGCAAAAATGAACTATTGGGACTTCATCAAGATAAAAACCTTTTACATAGCAAAGGAAACAATCAACAAAACTAAAAGGCAACCAATGGAATGGGAGAAGATATTTGCAAATGACATATCAGATAAAGGGTTAGTGTCCAAAACCTATAAAGAACTTACCAAACTCAACACCCCAAAAACAAATAATCCAGTGAAGAAATGGGCAGAAGACATGAATAGACACTTTTCCAAAGAAGACATCCAGATGGCTAATGGACACATGAAAAGATGCTCAACATCGCTTATCATCAGGGACATACAAATCAAAACCACAATGAGATACCACCTCACACCTGTCAGAATGGCTAAAACTAACAACTCAGGAAACAACAGTTGTTGGTGGGGATGCAGAGAAAGGGGAACCCTTTGCACTGTTGATGGGAATGGAAACTGGTGTAGCTACTCTGGAAAACAATATGAAGTTTCCTCAAAAAATTAAAAATAGAACAACCCTACAAACCAGCAATGGCATTTATTTATTCAAAGGATATAAAAATGTTGATTTGAAGGGGCACACGCACCCCAATGTTTATAGCAGCACTATTAGCAATAACCAAATTATGGAAAGGGCGCAAATGTCCATCAACTGAAAAATGCACAAAGAAGATGTGGTGTATACATATACACATTGAAATACTACTCAGCTGTCAAAAATAATGAAATCTTGTCATTTGCAACAACATGGATGGAACTAGAGGGTATTATGCTAAGCAAAATAAGTCAGTCAGAGAAAGACAGATATAAGATTTCACTGCATGGAATTTGAGAAACACAACAGACAACATGGGGGAAGGGAAGGAAAAAGAAGATAAAGACAGAAAGAAAGGCAAACCATAAGAGACTACTAAATACAGAGAACAAACTGAAGGTTGCTGGAGGGGAGGTGGGTGGGGGGGATGGGTTAAATGGGTGATGGGCATTAAGGAGGGCACATTTTGGGATGAGCACCGGGTATCATATGTAAGAAATGAATCACTGGGTGTGTGTTAACTAACTTGAATTAAAAATAATAATAATAATAATAATACTGTAGCCATCGTCATTTTTCAATAACAGTCTTGTAACCTAGATGGTTCAAATTAGAACCCTCAATTGCTCTCTGGTATGAGTTAAACTGGGACGTAGATGTGCCCTTAAATTTGATTAAGTAATTCAAGGTAAGCTTTTATAATGTCAGTGTCCCCCTTTCCCCCAAGTCATAAAAACATATTACGTGTGTTTTTTCCCTCTGACACACACCAATATGGAGCAATGCAGACTTTTTCTCATCCAGTTTGCAACACATAGTTGAGGTATGTAGCAGAAAGTTGCAGCCTACCAACTGATGAAAATGATCTTCAAACTCAGCAGCCTACCCAACACAGCAACCAGATTTCTGGCATTTAATTTCTATAAGAACTATAGGCAAGGGTTAATTTATTGTCTGTTATGATTCAGCATCTCTGTCTTATTGGCTATATATTTTGGATGCAGGCAGTGGCAAAATAGTTGTTATGACAGAAATTATTCCAATAAAGTGGAAAGAATCAGAGGTAATATATGAAGAGCATGCAGTCTAAAGCCAAATGCACTAACATTGCAATATGAGAGAAGGAAGAGCAGTATATTTACCTGTACACACGTGTACACACATAGTTTATACCATGGCATTTTGTTTCACTAAGGTAATATGATCTGCATTTTCAGAAATCCAGCGAACATTAGAAATAAATGTTCTTTAGATTTGTAGGTGGGAAAGGGTTATGCAAGATACAGATAGTTGGGAAGAATGAGATAAAATTTTTCTTGAATTAACACAACCAATATCGCTTGTAATGTAAAACAGCAGTAATCAAATTGCTGGCCCCTTTCTTTTTCAGATACTGTGATGCAGAACAGGGAAAGTAATTTGCATCCTTAAGATCACCTTGTAAAACAAGAACCAGAGTCCTGTTACAAAGGTTTGAAGTGAGGATCAGGATTTAAGTTTTGGTCTTTCTTTTGACCCCAGAAGGTAACTTCTCTCCATCAGGTTATTACATTTTTGTTTGTGTGAAATATCAAGCATTCTTGTGAGAAAGAATCCTATATATACATGAATAGAAAAACAAAATTAAGACAACAGAATTTTAGAGTCGTAAGGGCCTTCGGAAACCATATAGTCTAATTTCCACCAAAACTCTTCCAATGGACAATTGATCACTATTAATTCTTTTAATAAATGCTATGGAATACCTCTCTTTCCTCAATGAGCAAATTGTGCTCATTCAGAACAACCCATTAACAAAATGGGTTTTCACTCTTTTCTCCAAAGGGATGAATCTAACATATGCAATCAGTAAAATAATCTGTTTTCCATATGTTGCTCTCCTTTGAAAACCTCACTGAATAGTAGCTCCTTTTCTAAAAATACAATGAAGTCATCATATAGACTTTTTAAAATACTGTACTTAAGTTTTAACAATCTAAGTTTTTCCCTCTGTACACAAAAGTCTCTATGTAGCTTATACAGCATATACAGCATACATATGTATAGAAATCATATACGGCATGAATGTTTACCTGTTAGGTTTTGTTCCTCCGTTCCCTACCTCACTACATCAGCTTTAGGAAACAGCCTTGTAATTCACTGGAGAGTAGTGGCACATTTGTGAGATTTTTCTGGCTTTCGTTCCCTCTATAGACCAAATGCCTGATATTTTGAGCCATACAAAATATGCCTTCCTTGAATGAATATTGTTAACAAGGAAACTGAGCAATAAAGATAAAAGTCTAAACATACCAACTTTCTCTTTGTTATGTGAATATTTTCCCAACATTTGCAACGGTCTATACAATCAGTTTTCCCCTCTCTATTATCACAAGTGTAGAAAGTAAAGTGCTTCCCTTAAACAGATTCCATTTTAAAACTAAGCTAGTTGAAACTTTTTCACAGATTTCAGTGTTCTAGTAGTGCATTTGACTCTTGTAAGGTTAGTCTGGGTATCTAGGTTGATGCCTTCCAATCTTCATGGAGTAACATTTTGTAAGTGTATAATGCTTCATTTCCTCCCACAATATTTCCTATATGATCTCATTTTAAGAATGGGGATAGATATTTTCAATTGGAAAAGAAATCTATTATTTTTTCTGTAACTTGTCCCTTGATGTGCCCATCATAGTGCTGATTTAGCAGCAAAATAGCACACAAAAAACATAAAGTAAACTCTCTCCTGGAAATCAGTTTAAAATGTCATTGTTTGAACAAATTAGCTTTTATTAATACCTGCAGAAAATTCTGTAGACTAATTTTGTTCATAAGCTGGCATACCTAGAGCTGCTTTGGATAAGAGAAATTTGAATTAATTTAGGTATCACTGTCTGTGATTTCCAAGGGTTCCAACAATCTCATAGTCTCCTCAGCCAAATGGTGGTGCTCTTTAAAAGCAACAGGGAGTGCACATAGTCTATTCCTGTATCCAAAATGTACAGCCATGTAGGCAGAGGAAATGTTATTAAACAAGAAATCTTCTTGACTCACATGTTTGATTGTTTTGGTTTAAAATATTCTTTGCCCTCCGCCAGCCTTCTCCCTGGTATTTTCTCAGTGGGTAAGGTAAATATCTTATGCTACGAAAGGTCTTTCTCATCAAAATAGAACCTAGTGGTTCTTCCTTATTGGGTAAGATCAGAAGCTACCTGCTATAAAGAGAGCTGTTAAAGGTATATTAGCACTAAATTGAGAGTCTTTCATAGCTACACTTAGAATTGTAAGAGAGAAACAGGCAGAATCTTTTCCTAAAACGTTTTGCTAATAGGATAAATATTCCTAATGGCAGTTACATTATTTTTTGATTACTTGCTTTGATTGCTTAGATATACAAAATATTTTAATTTTTTTAATGTTTATTCATTTTTGAGGAGAGAGAGCATGAGCAGGGGAAGAGCAGAGAAAAAGGGAGACACAGAATCTGAAGCAGGCTCCAGGCTCTAAACTGCACAGCTTAGAGCACAGAGCTCGGTGCGGGGCTTGAACTCAGAGCTGTGAGATTATGACCAGAGCCAAAGCTGGATACTTAACCGACTGAACCACCCAGACATCCCGATATATGACATATTTTAAATATATTATCGCTGATCTTCCCCAAACTCTGCCAGAGAGATACCATTATTTGAATTTCACACATATAGATATAAAAGATTAGAAATTTTAAATTGATTATAGTTACGAGTATACCCTATAGTGAAGGCTAGGTGTGGGACTTGGACTTTGAATTTTGATCTCACTGGCTTTAACATGTATGTTTCTTCCCTACTACAATGTCTTTATTTTTTACTCTTTAGAAACTTCACCTTGCAAAAATTACATATGAACAGAAAACAAGAATAAAACCAAAGACTTTTATAGTTCTAATATGGGGCCTCAGCAGGACCCACTGCTACCCTATTGAATGTAGTGATTACTGCAAACAAATGCCAAACTTGCTCACTAGTCCAGGGCTGGACTCCCCTGCATCTACCTTGCAGTTTCAAAAGAGGAAGTTCTGTGGTGCCTGAAGCTTATATTATTTGGGGCGCTTCCCTTAAGAAAAAGAACAAAAATCAAACACTAACTTAGGTAGAAAATAATATCTATTTGGAATAGGAAAATAAGGGGCTCCTGGCTGGCTCAGTTGGAAAAGCATGAGATTCTTGGTCTCGGGGTCGTGAGTTTGAGTCCCACATTGGGTGTAGAGAGTACTCAAATAAATAAATAAAAACTTAAAAAAAAATAGGAAGATAAAACACACAAAATATTTAAATCTTGGAATTCAATATCTTTACTTGAGATATCTACCAACAATTTATATAAGCAAATGATTTATGGACTCAATTGGCCCTCTCAACCTAGAACATTATATACCTTCCAGTAACTCCCAGTATGCCAAGGGGCCTGTGCAAATAAGAGGTCCTGAATATGAAGCTTCTTTAGCATCATGTAAATTACTTTGAGTGTGGATGATTCAAGTGGACTTCACTATGACTGCAAGTTATTCCTGGTAACAAAACTTAAATCCACAACCACCAATAGTTTTAGAAACACATACACATGCGAGCATGAACAGAAACACACACTCTCATACTTTCTGGCCTTGGGGGGGGGGGGGCGTGGAAGAATTAACTCCTGACTCTCCCTGGCAGTTTCAAAAACAGCCAGGACAGGACAATTTAAAGGGACTGCAAAAGTTGTATAAGAATTTGTTAAGCAAAGGAAACATAGAGAAGTATTTCCAGTTGAGATGAAAGCTTTGGTTGAACACGGTGGAATATGCCTGGGTCTTCTCTGACCCATTCTGAATGACTGTAATTTGGTACAGATCTAGCCATTCTGAGCTTTCAGAAAATCTCACTGATGTTCAAATAGAGTGACAGGAAGAAGACTAAAGCTTTATATTTATATGCCCACACAGCAGCTAAATGAATAAAAGAAAATTGAGTCTAAAGATTAAAGATTACATCTTATATGTTCTAAAACTTAGAATAACATTTCCTGTATCATTTCTAAAAACAATATTCAGTTGAAAATAAATTATTCTTAAACTTACAAAGCATCCTGCTTTAAAATTGCTAGTCAAGTTTGGACACAAGATATATATGGTAGACAAATAACATAATGTATAATAGCTATATATAATATAAATTATAATTTAATTGAGTTAACAATTATAAGCTAGTTCAGTGGTACAGTGTGGGCAGAGATATATAAAATAAAGTGCTGTTTCTTCGTTTAATTACTATCTCAGATGCTGTTACACCCACAGTGATTCTTCATACAACAATGTAAAGTGTACATTCTTAGTATAAATTAGCTATTTCTATGCATGATTTGATACTGATCAAGTTAATTAAAGCAATGAAATTAAGCTGCTAATAGCTTATTTTCAGTTCCATGGAGGCTTATATCTAAATATTGATATCCACAAGAATCAATAATCCACATATAGATTATTTCTATGTCCTCTTTATTTTCCTTTTTAGCTCTAATGGTAAAAAATAAATATCTTGAAGTAAACGTTATTTACCCTTAAGATATTCTTTAATACACAAATGCTTTCTAGGCCTAGTGGTAAAAACTGAAGGAAAAGTCATATTAATTTACAGAAATGTCTATTCCTATGTGGTTCCATTCTGCCCTCAATTAGAATGTGTAATTCCTGGGCAAGTTATACTGCTAACATGAGTATCAGAAATAAAATTTGTGACATTTTCAATCATGTCTGGCATTTACTTTAAAGGATCGCTTAATCAAAATTGTGTCTACTCTGGGGGTTCTGATTATCATTTAAATTGATTTGCTGTTTATTGATTGATTAAGAAACATAATCAGCCAATATTATGTGGTTTTAAATCACTGTCATCACATAATAACTTATCTTGACAGTATGCATCCTTAAATAAATTATTGATTATATCTTCAATTTCTTCAGATCCTAGGACATGGAAATATATATATATATATGTATATATTAATATATATATATGTATATATTAATATATATATATATTTATATATGTATATATTTCAAATATTAGTGGAAACTTTTCAGACAAGTTAAAAATTAAGTTAGACTACTGTAAAAACACCCTTTAAATGCCACTCCCATTTGGGATGAATATTCATGGTAGATTCATGGTAGATACTCTTCTGTCAAATAGGTCCTAGAGCTCATCCAAGGTCTATTAGCTTTACTCCAAGAGATATCTGGGTAGCGAAATTTTGCTCTGGTTCTTTAGCACTATATTCAGGAACGTACTTGGTTCAAGTGCGGTAATCTTGGGAAGGCCAAGAGTGCTGGATGAGAAGTTTTTTCAGAACTAAGTGAACAAGGTAACTTTATGCACTTCAATAATAATGTGCATTGTACAATCCTAAGGTTGATCAGAAGCTCCCGGTTTAGGAGTAGATGGTCAAGGGCAAGGCTGCATCTCAGCCTGCTTTAACTGGTGTTTTTCAGCGTGGACTTACAGAAACGATTGAGTTTTCAGAAAGTGTGATGTGACCCTTACTCACTGAGAATCACCCACAACTGTTTCCACTAGTGATGCCGCATTGGGGAAGCCCAGGAGCTCATATCAACCTTCATCATAGAATAACGTTGCTGATTATCTGCTGTCAACATTGACTGTGCTGACCTTGCTTTCTATTCCTTAGAAAAGCAAACATTGTATCATTTGCTAAAAGTTAAAGCATGGAGTGAAATCCAGGTCTGATCCTAAACTTTGACTTGCATTTTGTTCCATATTTTCAATATGTTCTCCAAAGAAAACAAGTAATACTCCAGAAATTAAACTCACTTTTAATCTTTTCATTGGTTATCACCCAGAGAGACAGCTTTGAATTAAATATTTCTCTTTTCGTGTCTTATTTTTCTACTACAATAATTACCACTTAAATAGTGTGAAAATTATAATCATGAGCAACACCCAAACCATGGAAGCTTAACCATAAATATTAGCACGTCATCATCTTTGCCAATAGGACATGGGCAGTAACTATGACTCATAAGATCTGCTTAATTCTCTTTATTTTTCTAGGTATTTAAACAGAGCTAGTCTTAAGCAGATGCATGTGAGCGTTATCTTTTGTACCCTCAATCTTCCATTTGGAATCAAGTCTGATTTTGAGATGCTCCTTCTACACTGGACTCAAGCTTATGTTATAAACATTCCCAGGAGAATCCTGTTCCTGACCTTTCCACTGTTTTCAATTTGATTGACACTTTTTCTGCATATTGTATCCATCTCTGCCTTCTGCTAGTTTGTTTGGTAAACCAGCCTTTGATTTTATATTAGGTGGGGCCAACAGTTTACTATTAACTTCATTCTAGGCAACGTTTACATTTTAAGTCAGGATGTTATGAAGACTGTAAAAATAGTGGTTCTTATTTTTCTTCAATTGCTTTATTCTTTCAGCTGTAGATCTTATGTTTGGAAAGATTTTGACTATCACTTTAAATTTTTGTGGAAAGAAGTGATCAAAATCGGCGCTGCGATGACCAGACATGCGATGCAGTTAAGTGTGTCGTCTCCACCAGTCACATCCCAGAGGTTTGTGTGCTATCACTGAAGTTAATCTGAGCTGCTGATTAGCATGAAATTAGGGCTGCTATACTTTCAACCAAATGTGAAGGAGTAAATTATGTTTTCATGAGGATTTCCAAAATATTGAAAACAATCTTTTAGGCTTCACTGCTACCTATGCAGACATCTAGAAGGAAGAGAACTGAAGCAGAGAATAAGGGTCTTAATCCAAAGGAGTGATTTCAAGGTCTAGAATTTTCTACCAGTGGGGGAAATGCTTTTAGGTAACTCTCATCAGCTCTATGCTCACAAGATATGCTCTTAAACATTTATCCTGACAGTATTCAGGTATTCTAAAGTGGCCTTCACATCTAAGAATTCTGAAATTCTATCTTTTAAAAGTTATTGAAAGCATTTTGAAAGTTATTGAAAGTTATTGAAGTTATTTGCAGCATAAACTTAGTCAATCTTAATGAAATAAAATGCTAAAATATGTAAAAGTTGTATATAAACTATGTAATTTATTAGAACATCATTTGGTATTAAAGGAATGTCCTCGCTACCCCTAGTATAACTTCATTTGTTTGTTTGATTGTTTCATTTGGAAAAAAACCCCAAAGGACTGGATTAATTTTTTTCTAGGTCCAGCCCTGACAATCTATGCTTCTTGACTGCATTAAATCTAAAAATTTTAGTTTTTATTTACTTGTAATTCTCTTGAGAATCTGATTAAATAGCTGAGTTATATATTTTATATTAATATTATATAAACATAACTTAAGGAATTATTTAGGTAATGAAGTCATTTGATACTTGGATAAAGTCCCACACAAGAAGGCAAATTTTATTCACCCACTCACTTTATTAATAACACCCATTACTTTGGGAGCAGCAATGTGTCTTAATGTCATCTTCAGTTTGAGTCATTTATGTTTCAAATACACTTCACCAGAATCCACACTGAATAACAACAATGATTCACTCCTCTGTTCCCCAATTGCTCATATCCCAGTAGCTTCCTCACGGCTACTCTGGTCATGAACTCATTTTGGACTGACTCCATTGTCAGTTCCTTCTGTGGGGTTTCCAAACCAATTCTCGACTCTTTATGCCAAAGCAGCCACACCAATACCCTTCCCTCACCCAAAGTGTCTTCTTTATTCCTATCCCGGACTACAAACACTGTGGGGAGCTTTACCAATCTGGCAGTATTCACACTGCTGTTGCCCAATTTCAGCTCAGACCTCACCTTTGTAACCCAGTCTTCTATTTTGCCATCAGTGCCCTTGATGTGCCCACTACTTTCATAGTTTTATTATTCTAAGTTGTCAACTATAACTCCTGAGTCTACACTTTCCAATCTTGGTGTGGATGTCGTCGTGTCATCTGTTACATAACAATCTCAGAATAAACTCTTCGTCATCGTTCCAAAGTTAGTTTTTGGCTGGCTCTCTGGTCTGTGTATAACAATACCACCTTTTAGTTCACCCAAGATCAAAACCTCCTTCTCCTTTCCTCCTTTCCACAAGGACATAAAGTCTCTCTTCAGGATTGGGAGTCCTCATATCACACTTTCTGCTTAAGTGATTTTAGACAAATCAAAGATTTTTTGGTTCTCAAATTTCCCATTTGTAGAATGCAAAGAGCAAGCAACTATTATTCAGTGGAACCGTGAAGATTAAATACAATAATATGAAAGCATTTTTCTTACCCTAGACTTAACTTTCCAAAGATACTATAATTGTCCTCTTCTGCAGCCAAATAGCGTAATTATTTTTACTTCTCTGTTCACAACCATGTAGCTCTTCTACCCTTTTATTCATTCAGGTCACTTCCACATAGAAAGCTCTCTATGTTCTGCCAACCAAAGTCTTTCCTGAAGTTATTTCCTTTCCAGTTCCTTCAGAAGGCTTTCCGGATTCTGTAACTACATCTAACCTGTATGTAAGTTACTGAAAAGCAGAAAATTATTTCTATATCCTTGGAAATACTTCGCATTGTTTTTCAAAGGACGCATGTGCTTAATAAATAACTGAATGAACTGAGAACATTTCTTACCTGCTTGCCAGACTTATATTTCCATATGCCCACCTGACACCTCCTTAGGTGGAATAGCCTATTCTTGTCCTAAATTCCATGCAACAAAACTAAAGTCTCATCACCTCCTTCTTAATTGATTATATTTCCCTACATTACTAAATCCTTCCATATTCTATGAACATATCTTTGTCTTCCATGATCAAAAATTCAGTTATCTTGAGGAGCCTGGGTGACTCAGTTGGTTAAGCATCTGACTTCGGCTCAGGTCATGATCTCGCAGTTCCCGGGGTCGGGCCCTGCAACCGGCTCTGTGTTGACAGCTCAGAGCCTGGAGCCTGATTCATATTCTGTGTGTGTGTGTGTGTATCTCTCTCTCTCTGCCCCCTGCACCCCCACTCGCCCTCTGTCTGTCTGGCTCTCTCTCAAAAATAAATAAACATTAAAAAAAATTCAGTTATCTTAAAAATAAATTCTGATCAAATAATACAGTAACAGAAAACTGGAAGATGCCTCAGATTCCTGTGGTCACAAATAAATTAAAGCATTTTCCTATTTAGACTTTCATTTTTTAAAAAATTTCGTATCTTAGCCATGTCCTTTACTCTTAATGAGTACAACTTCACAGTAATTTATCAGTTTATATACTTAGCCATTCCTGACACTCTAAGAAAAATAGTTTTAAATTTATGTTCTGATATTTAATATACAAACTTTTATATTAAAATGTCAGGGATTGTGAGGTGCATGTTATAAATTATCTGGCAAATAATAACTAACTACCATGCATAGTTACAGTGCTTTGTCCTGTATGTAATAAAAAAAAATCTTAGGCAGAGTATTCTATCTAGGTTCTCTTTAATTCAGCCTTGCACAGTCTTTGTTTTCTTTGAGAGTTGCAGAAAAAGTCAGACTTCCACTCGCTTCTTACCATCTCCCAAGTCATCGGTTTGCTCATTTGTCCACATTACAGCAATATCACACTAAGAACTAATATTTATGTAATGATCAATTACTATATGCCAAACTTTACAGTCAATACTGTACATTAGCTGTCTTATTTCATTCTCTTAATCACCCTACAGGATTACTCTACTGTTTCCATTTTATAGACAAGGATACTGAGATTCAGTGATGTTGAAGTCATTCAGCCCGGGTCATATAAGTGGTAAGTTTTAGAGCTGGAGCTCAAAACCTGGTCTTTCAGCCTCCAAATCCTCTGTTAATAACCACTCTATTCCATACCTTTTTCAGAAATAACAAGACTGAGGTTCAAACAACTTTCCTGTCACTTACCTGGAACACTAAGATGGTTTCTTTATCTTCTCTCAATCTACAGTCCAAAAGCTATCTAGAGAGCTGCACCATCAGTGAGCTCTCTACACTGTCCCCTGTGTGGCCCAGTGTCACGTTTCCACACACTCCTATCAACTAATTGGTTGGGTTTCTCCTCCAATCCAACCTTAAAACACTCACTTGCTTCAGAAGATATATGTTTAGATAGCAAAGGTTTTATTTTTACCATATATGGGAAGAAAATGTATGATGCACACGTGAGTGGTTACCCTAGGGATATCATAGCCTTCCTCCAAATTTTTCATGTAGAAACATGAAGTCTTATTAATTAATTCTTCAAAATGTCTCCCAGGGTATTCCCTTCTTTTTCATTCCCACTATCACCAGCGGTCTGGTCACTACAATAGCCTTCTTATTTGTCTATCTCATCTGGTCCCTTCTTTTCTTCTTCTTCTTCTTCTTCTTCTTCTTCTTCTTCTCCTTCTTCTTCTTTTTTTTTTTGTCCCTTCTTTTCTAATCTGCTTATGCACAGCTGTCAGAGCTACATTTCCAAGACACTACTTTGATCATATTATACCCAGGTTCACAACCTTCAGGACATACTTTCAATTATTTAGTCTCGCATCCAAGGCAATTAAGTTCTTCTTAAGTATTTAACCTTACTTCCCCATGAGATTCTGCTACAGATAACATATTACTTATTCTATACCTTATGCAAAGTTGCACTTATTCTTACTTTAAAAAAATTTTTTTTAATGTTTACTTATTTTTTAAAAAGACAGAGTGTGAGCGTGAAGAAGGGCCGAGAGAGAGGGAGACACAGAATCTGAAGCAGGCTCCAGGCTCTGAGTGGTCAGCACAGAGCCTGATGTGGGGCTTAAACCCACGAGCTGTGAGATCATGACCTGACCCGAAGCCGGATGCTTAACCGACAAGCCACCCAGGCACCCCACACTTATTCTTAATTCTATATCATGGGACTTCTCCTTAATTTTTCAGAAACATTAAACCCCATTCTTTCTACTTCTCCAAAGGTTGTACAAGTCTCCTGTCTTCCAATGGGACCTTCGAAACTCCACATCCTCCTTGATCCCATCCCATAGTTTAGCACAGAATTATATACATATGCGTACATATGTATGGCAAGACCTCTTTTCACCCCACCAACTTATTTTTTCTCCATAGCTGGCATGCTATAAGTGTAAGTAAATGCCTAGTATCACACCAACCTATCTCTTCACACCTTAATTTAGAATATACTTGCTATTCAACAAAATGATTTTAGTTTGATATTTCACATTAAAAATTAAAGATGTGTTTTTACTCAATCTATTACCTTAGATAAATATCATATTAAAAAGTTTAAATGAAGCAGAATTAAGATCCATCAAAGTAAAGTTGTGGTTTGGATCATTTCTATATCAAATATAACTCCAGGTACATCATTTTCTAAATCCATAAAATTAAAAGCAAAAAAAAAAACAAAAAAACAAAGAAAGCCTACAAGTAAAGTGAGTGTAAGATAAACATTTGTGATGAGCAAATAATGTTTTGCTAATTCTAAGTGCAAAATGACTTCGGTTCAAATCAAGCACACGTGCTTTTGTAGAGGTTAGAGTAGCTAGCACACCAGGCACATGGTAGCAGCCTGGGACAGAAAAGCTTGCCAACAGATGCCTTTGTATTTCATACAATGTTTGCATTTCGTACAAATTTAACCAATTTTTTCCTAATGTTTATTTATTTTTGAGAGAGAGAGAGATACAGACAGACAGACAGAGTGCAAGCGGGGGAGGGACAGAGAGAGAGGAGACACAGAATCTCAAGCAGGCTCCAGGCTCTGAGCTGTTAGCACAGAGCCCAACGCGGGGCTCGAACTCAAGAACTTTGAGGTCATGACCTCAGCCGAAGTTTGTTGCTTAAATGACTGAGCCACCCAACCGCCCCTCATTCAATTTTTTTTTTTTTTTTTTTTTTTTTTTTTTGCTATGCTACCTACCTATCGTCAAGATAAGGCCCTCGAGTACTTAGAGTAACCAGACACTGTATAGTGAACTTAGAGGAGTTTTAAAAGTCCATCCTACTCAGAAACGCTTTTTCTCTCAGCTATTTTCAGTGTCAGAAATAACAAGTTTTCAGTACTTAAAGCAAGAGCCCAGTTAAAATGCAAATGCACATACCTAACTAGAAGGGATGACACAAAGGGGAAAAATACTCAAATCTCACCTACTTCCCTGTTCTGCCTCAAGCCAGCCTGCTGAGAGGAAATCCAATGGGGCTTCAAAGTAAAGAACTAGGGTGTGTTATTCAGGACTTTTGTGTCCTGATTCTCAAGACAATATTCTGTATTTGAACATTCCACATGAACTTTCTTTAAAATTTACGTCCTTTTGAGTTTTTCCCCAAATGCCCCAAACTATTTTCTTCGAATAGATGAATTTGATGATCCCATTTCTAAAAGCGTGTCTGTGTGTAGATACTGGTTTGGGGCGGGGGTGGGGGTGTGGAGTGTGAGGGGAGGTGATACAGAGAGCAACAGATGACTGAAACCAGCAATGGAGCTGGTCTGCACAAATTGATAACAACTTTGCCAAATGAAATTCCCTTGGTAGAACATTGTGTGCCCATTAGAACAGAGGAGACCTGAGAACAATTATTTTCATGGAAATCTATTTAGATTTGCCTACCTTAACCCAATTAAAACTTGATCAAACTCAGTAACGTTACTGAGAAGAAAAGGAAGACTGACTCTTCACATGGACTTTTAAGTCACATTTCCTAAACAAACACCATTGTAAACTTCTAATATAAGACAGAAGAAAATCAATTCTAGATATTGAATGTACAATTATTGATCTGCTATTTCAAAATGCTCAGTAGAAGTAAAAGTTACTATAGTTCAGATTGCCTTGATAGTCAGTAAATGATATACCCTCAAAATATGTTACTTTTACTAAATCCTATTTGCACTATGATTAATTTAATAGGGCTTGGGAGTTAGAAAGGTAGATCTATCAAATTTATTTTATTGTCTCAGCAAAAGAAGAAAAAAGATCAAGATTTGCCAACTTGACAACTTTAAACATAGCATCATTATTTACCTAATTTCTTTTGTGACTGCGTTTTTTTTTTTTTTTTTTTTTCCTTTATCTGAAGGAGTCAGTTAAGGAAACTTCTTTCAGTGAAACAGTGAAATAGTTATAATATTTATTAAGTGAAGAAGTCAGAAATACAGAGAATAAAAGGATTTTAGATTAAGTGTGTCAAATAAGTTTCTTTGTGTTATTATTTTTATGGCCAAGAGCACCACAATCTGAGAAAAACACATTAGTGTCAGTGAGGATATTTGAAAAATTTACTTCCTATCAAATCTCTCCTCAAACACCCAACAGTCATTTGAACAAATTGCTGGCTCTGATCCTTTGTGTATAGGTCATAATTTCCAACATAAACAAATCATTCAGGTATGAAGTCCTGCTAAACACACCTTGCCCCTAGCAAGGACCAATTTAAGTTTATCACCGAAAGGAAAAGTATGTCACAGAGACGTGATTTTACCTTCAGATCATGTAATACATCTTCGCTGACAAGACACTAGTGTTTTCACTACGTTAGAATTAACCATAACCTAAAACAACCAATATTATGGGGTACATAGAGAGAGAGAGAGAGAAAGAGAGAGACCCAAACAGATTTTCTCCATAAGCTCCGTGGCTCATTTGGTTAAGCATCCAACTTTGGCGCAGGTCATGATCTCGGGGTTCTGGAGTTGGAGCTCCGTGTGGGCCTCTGTTCTGACAGCTCAGAGCCTGGAGCCTGCTTCGGATTCTGTGTCTCCCTCTCTCTCTGCCCTTTCCCTGCTCCTGCTGTCTTTCTCTTAAATGTAAATAAAGAGCCGCCTGGGTGGCTGACTCAGTTGAATGTCCGACTTTGTCTCAGGTGGTGATCTTGTAGTCCGTGAGTTCAAGCCCCACGTCCGGCTCTGTGCTGACAGCTCAGAGCCTGTAACCTGCTCCAGATTCTGTGTCTCCTTCTCTGTCTGTCTCTCCCCCACTGACACTCTGTCTCTCTCTCTCTCCCTCTCTCTCAAAAATAAGTAAACGTTAAAAAAATTAAAAACAAGTAAGTAAAAGCTGTATTTAGATGGAGTTGACGTCAGAGTCAATAACAAAAACCAAACTAGAAAAGAAATATTTTAAAAGTATGGAATAAATTGACAGGTTACTTAAACATATTTAAAGTAAATTGACTGGATATCAAATACCCTATCTTGATATACCTTCATTTTTTTCTTTGAGCCAGACGATTCTGGAATTAAAATAAATTGAAAAAAACTGTCCATAATTTTTAAGTTACTTTAGTTACTAGATTATGTATTCCTAATGAGGGGAACAGAAGGAAAAAAACAAAGAATCAACTGCCTCTGCAAATTTCTATTAAGGAGTTCGTGAATAATTAGTATTATGTCTATCTAGCTATTTTTGTCATTTTGCTATCTAGTTATTCAAATTTGCTTTAAAATACAGTATTAAAAGCCCAATTTAAAATTTTGCTTTTTCAATCCACTGTGTATCCTAAAAACAATTCTGTACCTTTATATTGAGATATTTCTTACTATTTTCCATGGTTTTATAGTACTCCATTATATGAATGTATTAGAGTTCATGCACACTGTGTGTCCTAGAAGATTATCCATGCTGCTTTACTTTTCTAATCTATTTGCAGAGTTAGGCAAAATAGTCTCATGATTTTTCGTTTCTTCTGTTTGAATATACTTACTTCTTTTAATTTTTTATTCTCCTCCTTTTTCTTGATCAAGATAGATAGTGATTTAGTTAATTTGTTGATGTTTCAAAATGCCAACTTTATATGGGTTTATTATATCTACTGTTCTTCACTTTTCTACTTAATTAACTTCAGTCTCTATT
Source organism: Panthera uncia (assembly GCF_023721935.1). Lineage (NCBI taxonomy): Eukaryota > Metazoa > Chordata > Mammalia > Carnivora > Felidae > Panthera > Panthera uncia. The sequence goes on from NC_064810.1 coordinate 90,194,076, forward strand.
TTTTCCCAGCTTGATTTGTTGTTGTGTTTTTACCTTTCTGGGTTGAAAAATTAACTAATTTATAGGATTCTTTCATCTTTATTGATACAAATATTTAAGGTTATAAATTTTCCTCTGTTCACTACCTTTTTTGTATCACACAGGTTTGAATATGTGGAATATTAGTATTAATCTTTGAAAATTCTGAAATCAGGGTTTGTATTTCCTGTTTTTGTCAAGAGTTGTTTAACAGAGAATTCTAATATTTCCAAGGAGAACGAAGCCTTTTTAAATTATTTTCTAGTTTTGCTATGTATTGATAAAATGTTGATATTATTAAAATTTTATATAGCACACTAAAATTTTCTTTATAGCCTAACAAATGGTCAATTTTTATTAATGTTCCAAGAGAACCTGAGAAGAATGTATATGATCTACTATCATGATGTAAATTTTATTATATATTTACAATATCTACCTGATTATGTTATTCAGTTCTTCTATTTCTATTTCATTTGTCCTTAGAGTAAGACCGTTAATGTTAAAGTCTTCTTTTACTTTGCCATGCCATTTTATTTACTTAGAAGTTTTCTTTTGTTGAGTACAGTCGACACACAATGTTACATTAGTTTCAAATGTACTACATAGTGATTCAGCTTCTCTATAGGTTATGTTACACTCACAAGTGTAGCTACCATCTGTCACCATACAATGCTATTAAATCATTGACTATTTCCTATAATGTGCCTTTTATTCTCATGACTTATTCATTTATAAGTGGGAGCCTATACCTCCCTCTCTCCCTTCTCCCATTTCACCTCTTCCCTATCCCCTATCCCCTTTCCCACTGATAACCATCAGTTTCTTCTCTGTACTTATAGGTCTGGTCCTGCTTTCTGTTTGTTTATTCATGTATTCTTTTTTTTTTTTTTTAAGATTCCATATGAATGAAATCATATGGTATTTGTCCTTCCCAGTCTGACTTCTTTCACTCAGCATAATACCCTCTAGGTCCATCTATGTTGCTGCAAATATTTGTCATACTATTTTAAATGTACAACATTATAAGTTAAATGAAAGAGCTATACCCTTCAGAAGGGTTTGGATGCCCATATGTTAAGGAATTTCATGGTATGATCAACCCTGCCTATCCCTTAACTCACTCTCTCCCTGAAATTCATATTCTAATACTAGACTACCTTGCCATGGCTTTTCAGACCACCCTATTGGTATATTTTTTATTCCTGTTCCTTAGATCAACTTCCATTGCCCAGGAAACCCTCTTCTCTATACCAGCTGCTTCTTTGTTTACTTTCTTCCTTCAGTGAAGTCTTCCCAATCCACTAAAGAGGTAATTAGTCCCTGCCCTCCAGGTTGCCAAAAGCATCATACATTGTTTTACTTAAGCACTTATCATACTGGATTGTAATGATTTTATTTCCTCTACTAGTCTATCACCTCCTCTACTTAGCAGTAAACTCTGTGAAGGTGAGAAGCTTGTCTTCTTTACTTTTACATCTCAAGTGTCTCACACAGTGGGTGGCATATAGAAGAGGCTCAATAAATATTTGGTATATGGTGAACCAATTAATTCTAAAAGCCCTGAGTGTTTTCTGAATGCCGTACCCTCAGATTATCACATTTATTCCTCACAATCACCCTGATTTATTCTATATAACAAAGAACGCTTTGATAACTACTCTACTTGCTATACTTATAACTACACATTTCCACTATATACATTACCACGTTGGTCTGTAATTTTCCTAGATATCTGCTTCTTAGCTAGGCTCTTCTCACAGAGGAAACTTTCTATAGCCTAGTGTACAACAATGACTAAGAAATTGTTGGATGAATGAATGAATGAATTAATTAATAAGATAGGCACTATTGCCAAGACAAAGACTTTGGTTGTTATCATCAGTATGTAATGTAATGTCATACTTAGGAGAAAACAAAATAAATATAATAGTTATTATTCATAATTATCAAACAAATCATATGATTAGTAGCTAGCATGTTTTCAGTATATACATTTTAATGGAAAAGGCAGTTTCTAAAGTGATAAAGAAATAACATTAATAAATGATTATGTTTCTGTCATGATAACGGCAGTAATTTTTTCTAAAAAAAATTTATGTATTTTGAGAGAGAGAGAAATCATGAGTGGGGGAGGGGCAGAGAGAGAAGGAGAAAGACAAAATCCCAAGCAGGCTCTGCACTGATAACGCTGATGTGGGGCTTGATCCCATCATGACCATGAGATCATGACTTGAGCCAAAGTCAGATGCTTAGCCAACTGAGCTACCCAGGTGCCCCAAATAAAGGCAGTGATTTCAATGATACTTATATTTTGGAGAAAAAAAATTAGATAGAAAAATAGTGTTCTTCTCTGAACAATGAGACCATTTGAATGAATGATACATATGACATATAGAGATCATTCTAGTTTCAAAGGCCTGTGCTATATAATTCCAGTTCACACAATTATTTATTTCTTCTCAGAAATACTTTCAATACACCAAATTGTATTGTCTTCTTAGATGATATTTAATTTCTGGAAAATAAGAACTTGAGAAATGTTGGGATTGTTATATGTGAACAACAGTAAGAGGTACTCAAACTCCACTTGGCCCAAGGAGGTCATTTAACAAGTGTTGATAAAGAAAAATATCAATTTCTATATAAAATAGGTGCTACTTATTGAAAATAGAGCTATGGGAAGTTCTTCTACCTTATATTATAGGCCTTGATACCTTAAAACTTGATACTTACAAAATAAGCTTTTGGATAAAATCATCAGTAATTTCTCATTGTCCCACATTCTCATTTTTTTCTAAAAATTTTAATCATTGAATTTAGGTAGATGGATCTTAATCAAGTTGAAACTCCTAAAACTAGTGTTAATTTTATAAACATATCTTAATGACTCTTTATCCTTCTCTAGAAAAACCTTTCTTATCCCTCCCCTTTCACATGTACTCCTAAAAGTCCATGCATAAATTAAAGAAACACATTGAACTAGTCTTATGGAATATCTAGGCTTCTAATTATTTCCAAGTAAGATTCAGAGTTGACTTAAGTCAACAGATGGTTTGGGGCTTGTTTAAAGAAGAAATTATATCACTCCATATGTACACTTGTGAGATGTGCAATCAACTGCTGCACTTTTGCACATAATTTCTAGAACTCCATTTTAAGAAAATGGATCCACAGAACATTCAATGGAGAACCAGTAATTTTAGAGTTTCTTTCTCTTTTTAGAGTAGCCAAGACCTCATTAGCTTACCTTGCTGGTCCTTACTAAACAAACTGGCTTGAAGCTGCTGCTATTTTGATGCTATTTTTATCTTAAATTCTTTTACTTAATTCTGTCAATAGCTATTTTAAGCATTTTAATTAGCTATACTTGCAACTCTGAACCACTGAAGCTAAAAACAATTCTGTATATCCCTTTAAAGAATTAAAGTAATCACTTATGCAAAGTTCTTCTGAGACAATTGTTTCATATGGGTTGACAATACTTCTTATACTGGCAACCAGGAAAGCTGATATGCTTTATCCCTCTGGTTCTACTCCTCTTTTTGGCTGGCCCATCTACAACGCATTTACCAATTCCACTGGCTTTCCTCTGAGTGTAATGACTTTCCTTGTACTCTGTTAAAAATATATCCCCACAAATCAAGAAGAAGCAGATTCAGACTAAGTGGCTGAGAAGATTTACATTCTATTGCTAACCCAGTTATTACTCTGCTGAAAACCCCACAGCATCAATATAATGAATCCCTCAAATTCTGCAGCAAGCACAATTTTTCTTCCCAACCTCATTGGCTCCCAACTTTCTGCTTGACCTTTTACAATCTGTGTGCAGCAGAACTTCATTACAACCTTTTAATGATGCACAAATGGCACACAACACCAAGGTCACAGAAGATCCCAAGTGAAAACTTTTCAAACACCACGAGAATAGTTGTTGAGAACTCATTTAAGAGGCAGAATAACCTTATGGAGAAATCATATCTTAGGATTCAGTATGTCTCCCAAGGGCTTATAATGCAAAATATTGACAATGTGGTAAGTTGAATACCTTCAACAAACCTCTTTTTAGGGGAAAAGAATCTGAATTCTCAAGCCATAAAAGGCTAAGGGATCCTAAATGGCTCCTTTGGTGTCCTATCTCAGTACTGGAAGGATAATAGCTTTAGAATTCCAACCCAGACAGGTTTCATTATGTAATTCACAACACTGATGCAAGCTCAAGAAGCCAACACTTCTATATATTTTTTCTCATCAGTTTGAGCCAGAAAAAAAGCACCTCAAAATCCCATTGTAAAATAAGTTAAGAATGTGAAAAGTACAAAATTACAGCATAGCTCTTTGCATGATTGATTGAAAGTGGAAGAATCTTGAAGGCCTAGGAGCAAGCAAGTTGAATTTAAGGCAGGACGGGATGTGGCAAGAAAGAAGAAGGCAGGGTTTTATTCTGATCAGCAATCTCCTTCAAGAAGAATGAGTATTTGCTTGAGGAAGAAGAGAGTTAAGGGAAAGAGCCTCAAAAAAAAAGTTTAGTTCCACTTGCTTTAAACCTTATTGCTCAGAGAGTGAAGAAGAACATGTGATCTGGTTCTTTTTTTTGCAATTTTAAATCACTTCCAGGGTTGGTTTCCATTTTGTCCTTCCCTATTCTACCTCTTCTTCTTCTTTCTCTATTTTTCACATCAATTCAAAAAGCCCAAGTTATACAATTCATGGCTGAGGCTGTGTGAACTGCTAACGTGAGATGGAGAGACGCCTGTCCAGGTTTAGTTGGAAAAGGGGAAACATTCCAATTCACTGCTCCTCCTCCTCCTTTCATCCCCTAACTCAAATTTTTATTATAGAGTATATACTGAGAGCCATGTGAAAACACAAATGAAAAACAAGAAAGTCTCTTAATTGAAGACCTCAAGTCCAATATCGGTGGTACCATGATGACCATCCTCAAATGCCCTTTAAAATGCTAAATAATTTCTATGGGTGCCTCTCCTTCAATTCACACATTAACCATCAGGTTTATGGAGGACAAAGATGAGAATTCAGAAGCCACAGAAACTGGTTCTAAACCCACTGGGGCCTTGAGTGCTAGACGCAGTGTGTACACTGAAATAAGGATGTAGGTTATGCCTCCAAACACAGCCAGGTTCAAATCTGCAGCTCAGGCACTTGTAACCCTGTGAATTCAGCCCAACTACATAACTTCTCTGTGTCTCAGTTCCTTCCTGTCAATTTGTAATGCATATAGAGCTAATCCATATAGAACTTCTTGCACATAGCTTGCTACTTAACAGATTCCCTTTAAATGGTAATGGCGATCATCATAAAGTATATGACTTGATTCAAATATTGCAAGAACTCATGGATGTTCATTTTCACCAAAAGCCTCAATAACTGTAAAAAACTGCTATCAGCTTAAAGAGTAAGAATAATTTTCCCAAAGTTTTTGCAGAAAAGGCCATCTGATTCAGTTTTGCAAATTGTTTGATAGGGGGTAAAATTGGGAATGGAAGCTGATGTATTTTATATACAACCCCAGAATTTGATTACTTAAGTTTCTCCAATGCTCCCCCAAAACCTTTCTTTTACTGTAGTTTCACTCTTAGCCATTCCTTCCTATTGGCACTGAAAATACTGTTATATGGAATTATAATGTACTATCTTTTCCATGAAGAGTTGCCTTTGAGGCCATAATAACCCATGACTTTCTTTCATAGTCTAAGTCGATGCTGGGGAAAAAGTGATCCTTTGACCGGATTAACTAAGTCCAGCCTGGGAAGAAATACTAGATGGCACCATTTACCCTATCAGGCTCTCTGCCATAGGCTCTGTGTCCTAAGCAGTATGACGGCTGGCAGCTTTGCTAGTGAGCACAGACGGAGATTAATTGAAGTGCCCAGTGAGCACCAGGCACATTGCGAAAGCTCAGGAAAGTACTATACAGCAAGGGGAAACTGTTCACATCCTCTCTTCATACAGCTATTATACACATTTGTGAATATATTTGTAGGTCAGATTATTCACATTTCATCCTCAAGTCATCAGCATTAAATGGGAAAGATCTGGCATTTGCTTTAAGAGTTCTCAATATCTTGCCCAAGAAAATGCTGAACCTTTGGCAATAGAAATTATCTATAGAAAAGGTGGTATCAACACATTCATTCTTTATGTATTTCTGCATAGACATTTGCTGCTTTAAAATCTTAAGAAAATGGTATTGATTACTGTAAGTAATAAGTTTTTTTCACAATAACCGTACAAAGCACATGCCTACTTCTAAACTATTTTTACATATTCCAGCAGAGGTAGGTGAGGTAAAATTAAGAATAAGAGATGTATTAAGATTTTTATTAATATTTAAAATACATATGCAAGTTGATTTATGACAACATCTTTAAGTATTTTTTGATTAGTATTCATCTATTCACCCATGAATTCTTAAACAAATATATGGGTATCTACTTTCTGTGGTTTAAGCAATTTGATGGGCCCTGGGCAAGGAAGAAGCAGGATGATATACAAGAATCTCTCCATTAGTACTGTAACATGGCACTCCTAATGCTCTTTTCCAAAATCTGTAAAAGTGAGAGATTCATCTGCAATGAGATGGGAAGTATGTCCAATTCATATACTTTTATCTAATTTAACTGAGACAGGCACTCTTCAGTATAAATGCTTCACTTTGCCATAAAATTTCATTACAGATGGTGTCAAAATGGTGTACAAGAAAATGGAGTTAAAGAAGTTAAATTTTCATAATTCTAAAAAGTCAGCTGTGAAAATAAAAACTGCCTCTCTGGCTAATTCCCCATGCACAGACTGCTTATACATGAATAATAATACAAAAGACTCTGAACTCGTTCACTTGACAAAGGAGGCATAAAAAATACTGGTAAATATATTCTTACCTGCCTTGTTACCACTTGCCATCTGTATTGTTACTGCATTCTACAGTCACTTCACTGCAAATGTAAAGAAATCATCTTAGCTACAACTCTCTCTTCCCTCAAAATCACAGTCAATGCCCTGGGATAATGCCAATCCAAATCTTTTACTCTTCTTTCCACATCTGACTTCACAAAGACTTCTTTTCAACATCTAACACTATCTCCTTCTATTGTAAAAGAGGTAGAAGGACTTAGCAAATTAAAGGAAACTGTTTACCCTCCACAAACAGAGCTAGTTTCATAATGACACTTGGGGAATTCAAGAACTTTGATTCCCTTGCTTGAAAATGATTTCTTCTCTATATGGGAAGGTCATCCTTTTCAACTGAGTTGTGGGAGGGATGCAGATGGAGAGTTGAAGGTAAAAAAAGGGACCCCACTTAGCAAGTCAGAGTAGCAGAACCATCTCTGGAAAATACATGGGTAATAGATGTGGTAGCCAGAATGCCCTCCCATCGACATCCACACAAAGACCATGGCAGGATCAATGTTACTTTCAGCCAGAGCTGGCTTCTTGTGGTAATGATAATATATGTGGAAGTTTAGAAAACTTTACAGAGGGGAATTCCTCAAATCTAATTGCCAAGCAACGCATTTCTATGCCTGTGGCTTTGTAAAAGTTTTCACATATATATACAATTATAGTTTCACCTTTCTCCCTGGCCACTCCAAGACCTGGGGCTGGACTGCTAGCATGGGAGTCCCACTGTTGCTTGTCTGAGGCTCATCAGCATGCCACAGGTGCTGACTTTTTTTTTTTTTGTCTGCTAAGCATTGGAGTATTAACACATGTCTAATTGTCAGGAGGTTCCCTCTCCCCTACCAAAAACAGATCAACACCTCTAAATTTTGTTGTGATAAAAAATACCTAAGTTATGACTTACTTCTCTTCTCCTCCACTAATTACAATCTAAGGGCAATTTAAAACCAATTAAGTTCTTAGTTTTTTCCCCAGTCTGCCATTAATAGGCCCTAAATTACAAGAATATAAGAAGCTGTGGAACATCAATCTACAGTCACAATACTTTCAGTAGAATTGTCATGAAATTACGGAAGAATAAGGAAATGATTGGATGTAATTAGGCGGGAGGGAAATAGGACCCAACTCAAGATGTCAATCAGCAAGTAATTAATCTTAAGGTAGAAAAATGGAATATATATATATATATATATATGGCTTAAAAGTCATTTTATATAAATTGTATTCCCCAGGGAAATGAAAGCATCCAAGATGAATTAGAAGCTCTATATTATTAATTTGATCAAGTTCATGTTTACCGTAATAAATGACAAGTCTTCTAAATTTATTAAAACCGCCTGAAAGGAGAATGGTTTTCTTAAGTCTGAAATATAGCACTTGAGCTTATTTGCAAATGCCATACAGAAATTTAATGTTTTATTAAATGGTTCATTACAGGAAAATAAAAACAGAAATGGCCATTTATCTTTGAGGAGTGACTATAAAAATCCCATTATATGTACTGGTCTTAGAGAACTTCTATGGTGAGAGTTTTGAATTCTTTTTTGTGCTGGAAGTAAAACCTCCTCCAATGAAAGATTTAAGGTTTACTCATCTTTTAAGAAAATTATAATCCTGAGTTAGTAGGAAAGAGAAGTCAAATAGACAATTTGTTTAAATGACATGTGACTGATAATAATTTTATATTACATACAATTCAATAAAGAGAAAAAAGTTACTCCTAGAAGGAAAAGATGAAAAAATATCTTCCAGCTCAACGTTCCTCCCATCCATATGAACTGCCTTCGGAATCCCCAGAACCTAAATCTGAAAAAGAGGGAGAGCAAACCTGTTCTGATCTTAATAAAAAAAAATACATTAGAAAGAGAACTAAGCATGAAGTATGGGGAAAACACAGACATGAGGAATCACTTAATATACGTCATTATTACTGCAAAATATCTAAATGCATCTCTGGACAAATAGGCTGTAAGATGTCATGGTTAAGGACTTGATTTCTGGAGATAGACCTGTGCTCAAATTCTCTTGGGCAAATTACTTAAATCATTTGAACTCTAGCCTCCTCATCTTTGAAAAGAGGGTAATAATAGTATTTGCTTCATAGGGTTGTGAGGATTGAATAGTAGAGGTAACACATATAAAGCTTTGAGGACAATGTTCGGCATATAATCTGCTCTCAATACATATTAGCACTTACTGAAAAACAAAATTTATACTTAAATTCTATTGGGACAGATACAGTTGGTTGTAACCTATTTCTAAAAGAGGCAAACAAAGCAAATTCAGTGTCCAGTGTCAGTGAGTAGATACCTAACATTAAGGATACTGTGAATTTATTGATAAAATTAAGGGAAAAGTCAAGAATGGGAACAATTAATCATTGATAATTTATGGAATGCTTATAATATGCCAAGTGATGTTTTAACTGTTTCACACATGTTAAATTACTTAATTCTCACCAAAAATCTTGAGATAGTTTCCATTGTTGCTTGTCTGACCACTCCACTAACTGTTTGAAAATGCGAATTATGTTTTAGGAGCAGGACAGAACATAGAACATGCCATTCAGTTGTTGCTTAAGAGCTGTGAACTGAACACATGAATGAATCTTTCTAAAATGCCCCAAATCTTTAATGTTTTCACACATCCTACAAGTTAAGTCCAAATGTTTCCTTCTCCAGATTTCTCTCCAGATTTATCTGCCAGAGGCCCAGAATTCTAGCTACACAAGACAAGTCACAGTTTCTTGGTCAGATCATAAATTCACGATCAATGCTTATTTTCTTTCTTTTTTTTTTTGCCCTTGCCATTTCTGCAGCCTGAAATATTCTGCTCCTTCAAATGCCTACCATCTTATTCTTCTTTCTAGGGCTAGTTCGAATACTGCTTCTTTAGTGAAATCTTCTCTACTTCCTTCAACCGGAATTAATACTTCCCTATTCTGTGTTGCCAGAGCTATTTGCATGCTCTTTGGTTCATTTGGTGTTCATTTATTCACAAATTGCATATTAAATGTCAGTGATGACCACCAGGCACTCTCAGACACTGGAAAGACAAGACAGGCCTTTAAGAAGTTCATACTCAGAAATGTGAACCTACTTGCCCAAATGCATGTGATGCATGCAGAGAATAAGCATAGTAATGGGGTTTTGAATCAGAGTCTTGGAAGGCTTTCTGGAAGAGGTAACTTGACAGTCTGAGTTTTGACAGGCAAGTGGGGGATTAGTCAGGGGAAGTCGGCTCATTCCAGGAAGGAGAAACCACAAGTGGAATGGCAGAGGGTGCCACACAGTTTGCAAATTGCAACTAATTTAAAAGAGTGTTACTTAAAACTGTGATCCACCACCTCACTGGCAGATTGTGCAAGAGATAAAGTCAGAGATTGAGAGTAAGTGTGTAGAAACATTTATAGAAAGTTGACCCTGCTGTGACATGAAAGCCTTAGTGGACTCATACTTGCCTTGAATATGGTATACATCCAATCTTGTACTGTTGAACTAGCATAAGGAGTCACATGTGGCATGAACAGCGTCCTAATCACTTGTTGTAGGACGGTGTACATGTCCACTTGGATTAGAAATAAAACAAACAAGAGCGACAGATCCTTCAACCCAGTTTGAGAAATACTGATTTAGAACATCTGAAGCATAGGAAGGAGGGATGGTGAGAAACTAAGAGGGGACAGGGTGGGTCAGATCCTAAAGGGTTATGTGGATCAACATAATAAGTTTATTACACAACTCATTTAGTCTGTCCCTTTAAGATTATAAAGTTTTTATCAATGACTGATTTGAATTTAGACATCTCTGTATTCCTCACAACTGCCCAAGTTTGTGCTGTCAAGTACTTTTTGAATAAAATTATTTGTGTATGTGTGTGATTTCCTTCATAGTAAGAGGCTAGTTAGGTTCCATGTAGCATTTGAAATTTTCCTGATGCATTAGTGTTGTGAAACACTGGCATAGATTTACAACTAATCTGTCAATTTTCCATTTTGTTTAGTGACTCAGGACTCCAAGCTAGGCACTGTGGATCTAGACATGAATAGACATGAATAGACATGAATAGACCCTACTGTCTAGTTGTGTCAGTGGACATAAATGAAGGAGCCAAACCTGTCATTCACAATGAAGCCATATATTGAACAAATAAAAGTTTGGCAAGTTATATGGTCTTAAAAGTTCCAGTGATCTTTCCAAGGCTTCTTAAATGTTAGAAAGCCGTTCAGATTTGTATTGAACATAAAGAAATATTTAAGAAGCAAGGCATAAATATGTCCCCTATATTGAACACTTCAGAATTTTCAATAAGACTACAGAAAGGCAAAACTTTTAAAGTAATAAGTTTTAGTCAGTGTTGTAAATTTTCTTCTCTAGACACTAGATACCAGGCAGAAAATAGTGAAATGAAACAAAGGAGGAATTGAAGAGTAAAAGTTGGGAAAGAAAGACAAGGGTTAAGGAATAGGAAAGGAGAATATAGACAGATGGCTCTAGGGGGAAAAGAAGAAGAAGAAGAAGAAGAAGAAGAAGAAGAAGAAGAAGCAAAGGCCAAAGCCCAAAGGGAAGTAATTGTTAAATGTTAGCACTTGGAACTCAATGATCATTTGGCTTTATCCACTCCCTATTGGTCCTTTTCCGTACATGAACTCATCAAAACATGACTTCAAAAGTGTACAAAGATTTACTTGGAATGGTTTCAAACTAATAGAAGCCCAGTAAAGCTAGCTGAAAAAAGTACAATCAATTAAGTGAGATGTCAAAACTATATGTAAATAATGGAGTCAATTTTAAATGTCATATTTATAGTTAATAAAATTGTGTTAAGATCAATAGAAGCATAGATTTTTCAAAAAATATAACAATGATCATTTGTCTCTGGCCTCACAGTTTACAAAATAACTTTCATCATATTTTATTATCATAACAACACAGATCTGAGTATAACAAGGAATTTTACTCCTATGTTGTTGATGGGCACACTGACACTCAGAGATATTGAGGAAGTGGTCCCTCCCTAATTACATGATCTTAAATCTTGAAGACAAGAGACTCACCCAGCTTTTTTTTTTAAGTTTATTTATTTTGAGGAAGAGAAAGCACAAGTGGGGAGAGGCAGACTGACAAGGAAGAGAGAGAATCTCAAGCAGGCTCTGCACTGAGCTGAAATCAAGAGTTGGACACTTAACTGACTGAGCCACCTCGGCTCCCCCCAACTTTTTAAATGCCAGTTTCAGAGCACTTTCTTCAATACTCCATCATCCTTCTAAAAAGACAATATTTCTCTGACAGAATGCAGTAACTCTAAAAGTCCTATACATGTGCTTTGGGAATTGCACGAAGATAGACATGGAGTACAAATAACCCCATTCCATAATGGTTCTCCCTGGATAAGGTAGCAATTAGTTAGCTATAAAATATTACTGCTATATCCATTTTGTTAGAAGCATTTTTGATAGAGCATTGCTGCTACTCATACAGAGCATTGGCACTGTGATGTAATCATCTCAACTGATTAACAAAATTGGGGATTTTCTTAGAAGTCTATTGATTGTGAATTTTGTTGTTCAAGTCCACACTACTGAAAGTCTCACAGATCTCTGCATGAATATCAGTGACACAGATGCTAAAACTGTACACCCTCTAATAGAAGCACTCAATTACCTCACCTTTGTCCTATTAAAAACAAATAAGATGAAAATTTAAATAAATGGTACAGTAAAATATTAGCCCCAAGGCTCCCCATCACACAAATTTGGTTAGTTCCATTTGACTTTTATCACCGTATTAAAATATACCTGTATATCACCCTATTTAATGCATTGAAATATATGCTATAAAAATATAGCTATTCAGTAACATGTATTCCAGCTAAAAAAGAGGTCCCAAAGAACTTTGCTTCATGGTTCTTTAAAATGTTGATGCTTATTTATTATAAATTATGCATTCTAAAATATATCCCTTGCTTAATTAAAAGAAAAACTCATCAATTCTCTTGTTAACTCTTCAATAAAGTTTCCAGGGAAAATAATTAATATTCTTTTTGAGAAAAAGGAAGAACAGAACATGTAGAACATGCTATCAAAAGAGCCCAGAATTATGTCAGAGTAAGTCTTACACATGTATTACAAATTAATGCACTGAATAATTTTGCCCCTACCCAACACATGCCCTCCCTTTGCCCCAGCTTAAAATGACAATCTCATTTTACATTTCCCACCTGGCACATTCATAAACTGGTTCACAGGAAGAGAAAAATCCCAGTGACATCTCAATATGAGTGTGAGGCTGCAAGTAAAAGAAGAAATTAACATCTTACTGAAAAATTGCTCGGAGTTTGTGAGCCTTGAGCTAAGTGTTAAAACAGATTATGTTACATGGAAAACTAAATTTCCCCACAGAAAGGAAGAGGATTTTTATTGGCCCTGGAAAGGCAGAGGATTCGAGTGTCTAGAGCTATTACTGTCAAGCACATACATCTACATCTCTTCTCAATAGTATCACGTTGTATCTTTATTCACACAAACAGAAGATTAGATAGAACCAAAACATATGAAGCTCATCTGTCTGCCACGGGTGTACATTCCACCTGTGGGTGGGTGGGATAAAAATTTTAATGATACGAAGCATAATTCCACAGTATTTCTGAAGCTGTCACACAAGTTAATGTCACTCTCAAGGAACATGTTTTATTAGTTTGATCCCATTAGTTCTCCCCATAGCCCCAAGTTCTATAATTACCATCTTCCTTCAGTTTTTGTAACATGCCCTGGTTTGTAAGCTTTTCAGTTCCATTCATATCCTCCAATCCCTGAAGCATCCTTCAGGCATCCATGTAGAGTTGATTGCCATGCATAAGGGTAAGAGAAAGTCAGAGCCATTCCAAATTGATTGTAAGAAATCTGCCTCTCAGCTAGTTTGTTCTGCTACAGCAAAAACCAATTCACAAAAAGCAAATGGGAGCTTTGGTGTAGATGGCGGCTGACCAGCACACAGAGGAAAGAATGGAATGTCTCATCAGTGAAACCCCAGACTTGGCAACCGTTGAGAGGTGACATGCCAAACCTTCATTTAGTCTGTCTCTTAAATGGGGGCCATGGAAATTGAATCCACTTGGGACTCTACAAATCAGCACAATGACATTGTGGATGGCACCTGGAACTGGAAAGCAGCTTTAGGTGAATCACTTTGACTCCCTAAATCCCAGTTACTTTATCTGATAAAACACTTTTTAGAATCTCTTGTTTCCTAACACCTGGAACCCCATTACATGAAACAGGTACAAGCAGAGTTGTTGTGGTAGAATCAGAAGGTGGGAACTGGAGGCCCTCCTACCTGATTTCTTACCTCCTGCACTTGGCCATGAGGGAAGTCTAAGAATATTAGACTCTCACAGAACTCTGAAAACTGTGGACTCGGTGATTTCACACACTCACCAAATTCTAACCTCCTGTGAAATGTCCCTGCAGCTGCTAGTAATTGTACTGACAATGTTCTTACAAGCACTCCTGAAGGCAACCTTTGACAATGTTTCACTGGCTGTAGAATTCTAAGCAGCCCAACCTCTCCCAATATCTGACCTCTCAGCCCAGAGCTCTCTTCTCTGTGGCTAGAGTCCTCATGATCAACTCAGACAAACAGACAGAAGTAACACCTCTAACCCTTAGAGCACTACATAGCTCTAGTCCCCATTTCACCAGTATAGCTTCCCTCCTGTGATTCTAGAATGTTCTTCAACATTCATTAGTTGACTTTAAACATATCACGAGCCGAGAGAAGAAAAAGTTTTAACAAACTTTTGGTGAGGAAAAGACCAAACAGCTGGTCCAATAAAGGTGAGGGAAGGCCCAAGAGACCAACTTCATCTTTCAACCCAAAGCAGAGCCTCATCTCTGCACCAAGCTACAACATTAGTTGTCCAATTGAGGTACAGCTTATTTTATGCTAAATTATGCACTGTTTTCTAATGGTTTATCACAGACTTTCAAGCTATGATAAGTAGTAGGTCAATCTGATCCATAATCATGCTAGGATAAAGCAAAAAAAAAAAGTTTCGAAATCCAAGTTTTACTCAGTGGAAGTTCTTTCTCTTCATGGTCATCAATACAGGTATCAGCTAAAACTGTGATCCAAGAGTGATTTTTGTGGGCTCTCTAAGTGTCTATTCCCTAATATTGAGAACATAATAGCCTATAACAGTGCCCATTCTTTTGAATTCTAGTCAAAAATTCTGACCTCTAGAACTCTAGCAATTGTCTTTAAAATACAATGCTACTCTGCAATGCAGCTTTGCATAGAAGTAGTGATCATTTTTGGTATAAAATTCAAAATGTACACGTATACACATAATTTTTCTGATCCCTTTTCATAAATGCTACAAATGGCCTCAATTTTATATTTTTAACTTTTTTCTTATAACTCCTTTTTTTAAATTAATTTTTGAGAGAGCATGAGCAGGGGAGGGAAAGGAGAGAGGGAGACAGAGGATCCAAAGGGGTTCTGCATGACAGCAGTGGGATGGATGCAAGGCTCAAACTCAGGAACCATGAGATCATGACATGAGCCAAGGTCAAGAGGCAGATGCTTAACTGACTGAGCCACCCACATGCCCCTCTTATTACTTCTTAACACTGAACTCTAAAATACTCACTTTTTCTCTTGAAGTTATTTTTAAAATTTTTTTAAGTTTATTTATTTTGAGAGACAGAGATAGCATGAGTCAGGGAGGGGCAGCAAGAGTCGGGGAGAGAGAATCCCAAGCAGGCACTGCACTGCCAGCACAGAGCCTGATGTGGGGCTCAAACCCACAAGATCATGACTTGAGCCAAAACCAAGAGTCCTATGCTTAACTGACTAAGCCGGCCAAGCACCCCCTCTTGAAATTATTTAAGGTAACATGGTCCTCTTCCATCGTTCCTAACTCCCAAACACATCATCCTCTTCATTTCCCTTTTACTCCGTATCCTTCCATCAACGTCTCTAGCCCTCCAAATTCAACACTGTATTGATTTTCTAGCTTCTTTTCCTCTTTATATTCTTAAACAGTTCTCTCGTGTTGGCTTGGCACATCTATCATTCTGTGGCCCCTTTTATACATAATGAATAATTGTATTTACATAGTGTCCAGTTCCAAAGAATTAAAGGACTTTAGATTACTTTGGGGAAATATGTATAATCAATTCTGACAGCATCTCTGAGACAGGTAGAAGCAAAATACCGTAATCCATTTTTACTAAGTAAGAAAGATGGCACTGGAGATAGGGAATTAGCTTAGGTCACACTATCATTTTCTAGTAGTTACAAACTGACATTCAATCGCTGGCCAAGTTTGCTACTTCTCTCAGTCCTCTTCTTGCCATTCCTTCTGTGACTGTCCTAGTTTGGGACACCTACACTACTGCCATAACTGGACTTCCTACTAAGATCTCCCATCCCAGACTCTATCTGCTCAAATTCTTTTCTACTTTGTCATATCCATTACCACCTGATGTGTCTTTCTGAAGAACTTCTCAGATCATACCACTTACTGGTTCATAAACCTTCAATAGCTTCCTATCACTCACCAAATTAAATTAAACTTTTCTTATATCAGCATTTGAGGATGTCAACCTTTTTCAAATATATCAATGACTGCCTTACATATATTCTTACATGCTACTTGACCAATACAGTTATGAGCTCTTCCCTGCAAGCCCCAAACTTTCCCACTTCCAAGTCTTTGCCCATGCCACTTTTTTTTTCCTTTGAGACAGAGACAGAGAGAGTGCAAGTCGAGGAGAGGAGCAAAGGGAGCGAGAGAGCGAGAGAGCGAGAGAGCGAGAGAGCAAGAGAAAGAGAGAGATTGAGAGAGAGAGAGAGAGAAAGAGAGAGAGAGAGAGAGAGAGAGAGAGAGAGAGAGAGAGAGAATCTTAAGCAGTCCCCATGCTCACACAGAGTTGAACATAGGGCTCAATCCCACAACCCAGGGATCATGACCTGAGCTGGAATCAAGAGTCAGACACTCAACTGACTGAGCCACCCAGGTGCTCCTGCCTGTGCCACTTCTAATGCTCAGAAACACTTGTCTCCTCGTTTCTGCTAATCCTGTTGCTTTGTTCTTTTTGGGAATCATTTTGAATATTTTACTTCCATGAATTCCATCCTGGATCTGCTAGCCATATGTAACCTATCTTTTTCAAAGATTCAGAAAATTGTACTTGTCTTTTGGCATTTATGATAGTCTAACTTACTTTCTGTGGGTTTTTTTTAAATTTATTTTACCACTTTTCATGGAATATAAAATATTTTAAAGCAATAACTATTTGCCTTATATTTTATAAAACCTTCTGTGTTACCTATCGTCTACAATTACTTATCTAATAAAAATTCTTCTGTGTATTTAACTTGAATTCATTAATTGTATTTCATCATACTTAATATATCTTAGCCTCAAGTATGGTTTTTCATTACATCATGAATCGTCATTTTCCTGAACTCTCTTTTTCTGTATCCCTATTGTTGGCTCCTCTTTTTTCTCTTAATTCTGGCATTCCTTATGGATTAATACATGCATCCCATGGATTGGTTCTTGACTCTTACCTATATACACCCTCCAGGAGAAATTATTTTTCTCATAACTCTAACTTGTGACACTAACCTGTAAGATGTTTTGTCTTTTTTTTCCAGCCCCCTCTGTTGCCTTGTTTCCAAAGGATTCTTTAAAATTTCTGCTGGGATGTCTACTTGTATGTGACCAAACTTAACACCTCCTCCTCCAAGCCTCCTTTCCATCATTGACACAAATGACTTCACTTCTTTTTGGCACACTAAGCTGAAATTTCTTCTCTAAATCATCTAATCCTCAGTGTGCACATGGGGAAACTAAACTAAAACTTAAAAAGGGCAAGTCACTGGTCCAAAATTACACAACACAACTGTTCTTCAGATAAAGTTAATATTAAACCAGGAGCCCATCTGAGGGGACGCCTTAAAACAATCCTATGGAACTTGTGTTTATAACAATATGTTGAGGATGTTGACTCTGCCACAATGTTCTCTTCTTTAAGATAGATAAAAATCATTTCTTCCCTTTCTGAGTTCTGATAATAGATAGGTTGCTTCCTCTGCAATGGCTTTAGCTAAGCTTTCTGCGACAAACTTGAACAGATCTTCCTATTACCTTCTAGAAAGTTCATATTCCAGTTTTTGCCCACATATAGCAAGTGTGTAAGACCTCAGAGCATCTGGTTTGAACCTTAGTGTCCTTTTTGATTTCAAATTACTTTTCCCTACCAATATTTTCCCTTTGCATAAATTTCATCAATTACCATTCAGTCATCTTAAAGAAACAACTTGTAAATTATATCTATTTTTGGACTATGTTGAATATTTTGGGTGAATAGAACAGAATAAAAATATTTAATTATGTAAGGAAAATAGTGATAAGTAGACAGATAAAATAGTAAAATATAGAGATTGAACTAACTACAAGGTCCCTAGACTCCTAGTAGCACGCCATGTCTTTTCTGGCTGTTCTTTATATATTTTGATACATATTGCTGTGTACCTCTGTGTGTGTATGTGTGTATGCATGTGTGTTTAAGATTTATTTGTGTTTTTATATCTGATCAGATTGTAAAATCCCCAAGGACAGAAATTGTCTCAAAAAAACACTTTTTTTCAACCTTCTCCAGCAAATATAATAGTATGTGCATATGGTAGCAACTCAGTAAGTGGATTTGGATGACTCTCAATCTTGCTAAATCCTAACTCATATCTCAATTCTCAGTCACCATCTCACTTATATATAGAATTGTATGTCTGACCTTGGCTAAAAGTCTAATACTTTACTTGACAGAATAGATATGTAATCTAAGGGTTTACTGTAAAATAATATTCTGTTAATGGAATTGTGTCTTCTCACTAACATGGGGGAAATGGAAAAATGTGCACTTCATAAAGATATACTTACATAAGGTAGCCAGTATTTAAAATTAGAGCATGATGATAATGTTTAAATGCATGTTAGTATTCAGAATATTAACAATATTGTTTTGTATTTAATGTAGGCTAAAGATTGAAAACATACTAAGTAGAAAGACAAAGAAAATCTCTGATCCAATGGCATCTATTTTATTCTTTCCTTAATATTTCTTTCTCTGTGAAGGTAGAAAAATGTAAAAATTTAGAAATCCCACTTATTTATCATCAATAACTCTCTTAACAATTATATTTTTAAATGCAAGGCAGATTTGCTTTTAACTTTCCAAAAACTTAAAAGAAATTCTTTCAAATATAATGCACAAATTTCATATATACTTGCTATTAGCTCCTTAAAATTTGCTGGGTGGATGATGACAGCACTAAATAAAATTTAAAAATAAAAAAACAGTATCTTATTGAGCAGTGGAATCCACACCCCGGTACTTTGCAGAAATACATTAATTCAGAAATTTTGTTTGATTTTCACCTCAATATTATAAAGAAGGCAACATTAATGTAGGGAGCCCCTTATGAAATAAACTAGAAGTCTATATTTCCTAAGACATAATCCTTACGAAACAAATACTTACAAAGTTGCATTGAAATTGTTTTCTTTATTCCATGTAAGCACAAAGAAGTATGTGTTTGTTCAACCTAGTAATATGGGCTCAAACACAGAAACAGGAGGTAACTGGAGTCCAAGAAGTGTCACACTAGGGGCACTGCACCTGTAAGATTACAAGCAAATCCTAGAGCTTCTGCACAGCCTCATTTCCCATGAACTAGTGCAGAGCTACAGGAGGCATAAACAAACAAAGGAAAACAATTAAAAAAACTTTTTGCTTCTATTAGAGCCTATAGTACCTACTCTTATTAAAGCAAGACAAAATATGTTATTCCACCAATGTTCAATTTTCCATTACTATTTAAACCACAAAACTCTTCTATTAGAGTCCATTTGAGGAAATACTATTGTCATATTTTTATGTATAAAAGCAATTTCAACTCACTGCTAAATTATATTTAAGAAAATATAGTATGGAGCCTCAATTTTTCACATGCTTTTGCAAAACAGTAGGCGCAGTTCTTACTAATGTGCTTGCAATAAATCTCACACATATTGAGACAGCACCTTTTTCTTTAGGTCATTGTTGAAACACTGAGAGTATAATGGCCAAATATTCTCCAAACAAATAGGATTCAGTTTTTACCCTAGTAGTTCTCTAAATCATAATGTATTTTTTCAGACTTCCTGAAACTAAGAAAATATGACTTAATATCAGAACTCTTATTAGAGGGGCGCCTGTGTGGCTCAGTTGGTTGAGTCGGTTGAGTGACCAACTCTTGATTTCGCTCAGGTCATGATCCCAGGGTCGTGGGATTGAGCCCCACATCGTACTCCATGCTGAGTGTGCAGTCTGCTTCAGATTCTCTCTCTCTCTCTCTCTCTCTCTCTCTCTCTCCTTATTCCCCACCTCTCAAATTAAAATAAACAAAAATCCTTTTTTAAAAAAAGAACTCTTGTTTGATAAATCATTTTAGAGGATTGAAAAACTTGCTTTGTTTCAGCTGATAAGAAAAACTGATTTTTAAAAAATTTTTTAATGTTTACTTCATGTTGAGAGAGAGAGAGAGAATGAGACAGAGCGCAACTGGGGAGGGGAGGGGAGGGGGCAGAGAGAGAGGGAGACACAGAATCCGAGGCAGGCTCCAGGCTCTGAGCTGTCAGTACAGAGCCTGATACGGGGCTCGAACTCATGAGCTGTGAGATCATGACCTTAGCTGAAGTAGGATGCTTAACCGACTGAGCCACCCAGGCGCCCCAGAAAAACTGATTTTAAAAGCTCAGCTTTCCATACTTACTCTCTGCTACACAATTTTTAATCACATTTGCAAATAAATTCATTCAAACACTGTCGGTAATATAGGATAAGACATAACGAAAGGATAAAAACAAGTCATTAAACACATCAAGATACCATATAAATAATGCTGGTCTGAATTACAGTTTTCTCAAGGTAGTGTGTGGATTCAAATATGCCTGCTTTCTAAATAGTAGAAACAGTGCTGATACTAAATCTCTTCCTAGCAGGTTTAATATATGATTGGCACACTGTTCTTCATTAAGGGGCAATATAACACGTTGGTAAGAGAGCAGTTTAAAGATTCAAACAGACCTAGGGGCAAGTTTCAGTTTTGTCACTTATGAGCTGTGCGACTTTGGCAAATTATTTTACCATTCCAAGTTTGTTTCTTTATTTCTAAGTGGACGTCATATAAAAATTTATTTAATGGATTTGGTATGAAAACTAAATGAGATAACCTATGCTAAGAAACTTGACCAATAATTTTTTGCTATTTATATTAGCATTTTTTTTTCATTAGCCACAATTTTGGGGGAAATAACCTAAATTATCTTTTTCAGTCAAATGTGAGTGTTGACCGTTGTTTCTTGGTTTACTACCTGTGAAATCTTGGGTAATTTATTTAAAAGTTTCTGAGAAATACCAAAGAAATACAATAGAAAAAGAAAGGTCTTTTCAGCAAAGGGTAATGTAAAACTAGATATCCATATGGAAAAAATAAATTTCAACACCTACTTCACGCCATAATATAAAAATTAATTTTGAACATTGACCTAATTGTAAAATCTAAACTTCTAAAGCTTTTACAGAAAAAATACAGGAGACTATACGTATGACTTGCAGCTAGATAAAAGTTTCTTAGATCATAGAAAACAATAATTATAAAATAAAAAGTGACAAATTAAAATACATCAAAATTAAAAACTTTTGCTCATCAAAATATGCCATTAAGAAAATATATAGGTAAGTTACAGAGTGGGAGAAAATGTCTATGAAACATGTCTGATAAAGAACAGGTATCCAGGTTATAAATAATTGTATAATTTAATAATAAAGGTCCAATAACCTAATTTTTTAAATAAGCAAAATATTTGAACAGACTTTCAATAAGAGAAGATATAGGAATGGCAAACAGTACATGAAAAAGTGCTCAAAATCATTAGTCACCAGGAAATGAAAATTAAAACCATGATAAATACTACTACAAATACCTACCAGAGTGACTAATATTAAAAAACTGACCACACCAATTTTGGGAAAGATGTGGAACAATTTTAACTCACATATTGTTTGTAAGAACTTGAAATGGCATAGTCACTTTGGAATAATACCTCATAGCAATTTCATTCCTAGGTATTCACACAAGAAAAAAAGAATATATGTTTAAAATTTTTTTTAATGTTTATTTTTTTTTCAACGTTTTTTTTTTTTTTTTAATTTATTTATTTATTTTTTTGGGACAGAGAGAGACAGAGCATGAACGGGGGAGGGGCAGAGAGAGGGAGACACAGAATCGGAAACAGGCTCCAGGCTCCGAGCCATCAGCCCAGAGCCTGACGCGGGGCTCGAACTCACGGACCGCGAGATAGTGACCTGGCTGAAGTCGGACGCTTAACCGACTGCGCCACCCAGGCGCCCCTTAATGTTTGTTTTTGAGAGACAGAGCTAGAGCATGAGCAGAGGAGAGGAAGAGAGACAGGAGGAGACACAGAATCCGAAGCAGGCTCCAGGCTCTGAGCTGTCAGCAGAGAGCCTGATGCAGGGCTCAAACTCACAAACCCTGAGATCATGACCTGAGCCAAAGTTGGACCGTCAACTGATTGAGCCACCCGAGTGCCACAAGAATATATATTTATATAAAGATTTGTACAATAATGTTCACAGAAGCTTTATTCTTAATAGCCTCAAACTGCAAACAGCCTAGGTGTCCATTAACAGGAAAATGAGGGGCACCTGGCTGGTTCATTCAGTACCACATGCGACTCTAAATCTCAAGGTTATAAGTTCAAGCCCCACTCTGGGCGTGGAGCCTACTTCAAAAACAAAAACAGGAGAATGAATAAATACACTGCTGTATAATGGGATAAAATACTACTCAACAATAAAAAAGGGAAAAATAGTAATAAACCAACAACATGAATAGATCTCAAAATAATTATGTTGAAAAGAAGAAGCCTTACAGGAAAAAGTACATACTCTTTGATTCCATTATAAGAACTTTTAAACAGGTAAAATTAAACTGTTGTGGAAAAATATCAGAACAGTGGTTACCTCCTGGAAGACTCATTTGGGGAATGACTTAGACGGAGCATGAGGATGATGCCACTGTTCTGTACCCTGAACACAGTTTACTTGCACAGTTGTGTTTGCATTTGTCAAAACTCAGTGAATAAATACTCAAGATTTTGTTTCATTACATTTATGTGTGTGTGCGCATGTATATTATATTAAAAAAACTCTATAAGCAAATACTGAATTCTAGTTAGAGCTATGCATGCTGAGGTATTTTGGGAAAAATGTGTTGATGTCTGTGATTTACTTTGAATTGCATTAAAAGATAAGATGGACTTAAGGCTACATAGAGGGATGAATAGATGGATAAATATATAGTAAAATAAATAAAATAAAATGTTAATGACAGAATTTAGGTGATAGATATCTGAATGTTTATTCCAAAATTCTTTCAACTTTATTGATGTTTGAAATTTTCCATAAAAAAAAATTGTTGAAAAGGAGTGCCTGGGTGGCTCAGTCGGTTAAGCGCCGGACTTCAGCTCAGGTCATGATCTCACAGTTCGTGGGTTCAAGCCCTGCATCGGGCTCTGGGCTGACAGCTCGGAGCCTGGAGCCTGCTTCAGATTCTGTGTCTCCCTCTCTCTCTGCCCCATCCCCACTCATGCTCTCTTTCTCTCTCTCTCTCTCTCTCAATAATAAATAAACATTAATTTTTTTTAATGTTGAAAAAATTAAAGCTTTCTGATGTTCTTTCATCTTCTGGAAAGGGTGAATTATAATTACTACCTAAAGAGTTCTTCAGAGATAAAATGAGACAATGACATTTTAGAGATATGTTTTGTAAATATCTTTTCCCACTCTGTGATATCAATTCATTTCCTTATCGGTGTCCTTTGATGAGCAGAAGTTTTACATTTTGATGTAATTTATCAATTTCTCCTTTAGAATGAATGGATGAGGTGGCCCACACAAAGTTTATCTCCGATAAGTGTTGGTTCTTTCATCCCTTACTTCACCTGCATTCCCTTTCGGGGTCACAGCAAGTTTTATCCATAATAGCCTCAAACTGCAAACTCCTCCTTTATGAGTCTAGATTCCACTCAGATTCCTCAACCTTACTTTCAACTCCTCATCCTCCTGCACATGGTTGGCAGTCACTTGCTGAGTTCCTTCTGAGGAGTATCCTTGACAGGATATCTTCTGAAGGGTATCTCCTAGTGACAGACTTCCTTTCCCTCCCTTCCCTCACAACACACAGAGCTCCTCAATAGATCCATGTAGACATTCAGGCTTTTTTGGCCCCCAGCCCCTTTTCTCTCAAAAGAGAGAAGAGTAGACAAAAACAAACAGAACTGAAGAATTCAGCAGCCAGGATGTCAAATGAGGGTCTCATGACTGGTTGGGAGCCAGTGTCAAATGCTATGGAAGGTCAGGGAGAATTAGGACAGAAGAAGATGCCTTTGAATTGTGAGGACTGTGAATACTGACCTCAGAAGGATCATTTTCAGGAAAGTGGGTGGAACATCAGAGGATTGGCCTTATTTCTATTCTGGGCTTATCAATAGCTCAAATTCAACAAACTTTCCAGCTACCCTTGCTGTAGGATAAAGGTCCTGCCTATTTTACGTTAGTTTCCCACATTCTTAAGCAGAAAATTGTTACCTCTCAATGTTCCTTATCTTCCTAAGCACAGGCAGTCACAGGCTTACAAAGGCACCATGAACACAAATGATTTCAAGCGTATGGCATGCTCACTGCCAGGAACCCCAGCTATGTTTGTTAGTTCTGGAAAGCACTCTATTGCTGTTTTCATTTTTCGGGTGTATATATTTTGTCCAAAGTTTCACCAGCTTACTCAGGATTATCTTTCTTATCTAATGCATTTTAATGCTTCATCCTCAAGGGAAAAAAAGTCACTTGGAGCCAATGAAAAGACTTTGAAAATACAAATATTAACCTAAGGATCTTAGACAGTCCTTCCTACATGGTCACCTTTTTTGCAGTACAAAACATCTTCCAGATCTTTAGGTTAAAAACCATGAGGTGAATTGTACTGGAGGCTGGATGTCTCCTTCCTAAATGATCTGCTCCTAAGGGATCCTCTCTTGTTTTCTGGTACACGAAGAGTCATCTACCATATGCAGCAAGTTCAGTTGAAACTAGAGCTAGCTAAGAGAATTTCATTTACATTCAACAAGCAATTTCTGATGCTCAAGCCTATGTAGGTTGTTTGAAGCCTATAGAAGAAAAATGCCACATGTCCTTTTCCTCAAGACTTATGTACATGAAACAATTAAAGAACAATTCAAAATGCGAAACAATAAGGCATCACGGGCTACTGTGTATATGCACAGAGAAAGATTAAGGGGGCTGGGGTATATTTCCTTAGTTCTTCAAGCTTTCTAGAAAAGGAGAGGAAAAACCTCTTTAAGAATGTGTAGGGTTTATGAAAGGTAACCTGAATGCTCAGGAAAAGAAACATAAGAGATTTAGGACTGCTGCAGAACCAGAACATAATTTTTCTTTTTCCAAAACAAGTTTTTAACTCTTGGTAATAGCTATTTTTAGTTTTTTTTTTGTTTTGTTTTGTTTTTAGAAAAGGATTTCCTTAAATTAACCAACAATAGATTCACTACGTATCCTTAGAGGAAATCCTCCATAAATATGACACACGCAGGAGCAATTGCAACCGTAGTTGTAGAAGAAAGATAAAAGAAGTTTGGCATTGAACTTCATTATTAGTATGCACTACATGATGCAAAGACCATCCTTAGGACAAGTTACAGAAGTGGCTTACTGCTGAGAATCTTTTCTGAAGAAGTGTTTCAGGAAGAGTCTGTTTCCCGTATCACAAGAAGGGCAAAGGATATAGTTTAATTCCTTGCTGATATAGTGAATGAGTTGAAAACTAAGGGAGAGACAAAACAGCTGACATCTCAATGAATCAGCTTAGTACACTGAGTAAACGCACACACACACACACACACACACACACACACACACACACCACACAAAACAAAAACAACCTGTCCACTAGCAACAGGGCAATTAGACATTGTATTTAAAAAAATGTCAATTTTGGCTCAAACCTAACAATCCAGTGGGGTAGTGAAGTTCCATGACTTGTTCACAGAAGCCAAATGAGATTTACAGAGTTAAAACCAGATGAGAATTACATTGTCCAGATTCACACTGACTACTAAATTCTCTCTTTATTACCTTATTTTAGTTAATATTCTTCAGGAGGCTTCATGCCTCATAACATTCTTTGAATAATAAACAATTTTCCACATTTGCAAATGTATTTGTGTCATAAAATTCATTCAATATAGTTTTATCATTACTGGAGGCATTAATATCAGGCATCATCTCTGCCCTTACTTTTCACATCAATAATTCCTCCTTCAATCTGTTTAAACCACTGTTCTCATAACACCCTTCTTCAATAATGTTTCATCACACTGTCAATTGTACATTGTTATTGTTGAAATTACTACCCAATTAACGTGCTCAAAACCACTCTCTCAACCTTCATCTATCGCTATTAATTACCCTTTTCATGTGTCACCCCAGAGGAAGCCAAAGGTACAGAAACACAAAAAATAGCATTAGTGACATATTTGCCCCTAAAAAAAAATCACTGCCTTAAATTAACACACTAAAATCAAGTTCATCCTTAACTAACAACCTTAGCTAATATCTAACCAGTTTTGCTTCCTATTTCCTCCCAGTGCTTATCAATACAGAGAATTCTGTGGATGGAACTTTCTAAATGTCTTGTTCCATGGACCTCTATGTTATTGCGCCTTTGGCTCAGAGGAACATTGCATTGCTAATGCTTTAATCAACATGGTGAACGCTAACGTCAAGAGAGTTTTCTCAAACTCCATCACACTGGTGGAGATCATTCCACTTGACAGAAAGGTGACACACTTGTTTCTGAATTGAGCGTACAAAGAAAATATCACCAACAATGCTCAGTGTTGAAACATAACAGAGGTGGATGAAAGTTGTGCCTATACAATGTAGGCTATAGCCTAAAACCTCTTTCCATAAATACTAAGTCACCAGATAGAATTTGTTTTGGTGTTGCTCCCTAATTTTTCTTCCTCGGAATTCTCAGCTTCCAGATTTACAATTTGATTCAAACTTCCTCATACTTAATCGGAGGTGGGATTATCCTATTAGTCTTTATTTGCATAAAAAGAACATGTTGAAAAAGCCAGCTGAAAAGTGAGGGAAGAAGACTCATACAAAAGGGAGTCTCTAGGAGCTTTGGTTTTTACTTCTTGTCAGTGGGTTAGCCTGCATCAAAACCACTTGGAGAACTTGTGAAATCATGTATTTCTGGATCTCATCCCCAAGGTTTCTGATTCAGTAGGTCTGATGTGGATCATGAAAAATGTGTTTCTGACAAGTTCCCAGGTGTTGTTGAGGCCGCCCAGACCATACCTTGAGGACCATTGATATGCTCATCTTTCCCTTACCTGCCACCTTCTTAATCCATGGGATTACTCTCTCATTACCCTTCTCACCACAGGCTTTCTGCTCTCACAGGTTCCTCCTACTGGCCATGTATCTTCAGATCCTATTCATCTCCCTATTGGGGCACCCAGTTCACTCATTCTCAAGCCCAGCTGAAACATCATCTCCCCCGTGAAACTTTCTCTGTGCTACTTTTCTTTCTAAGCCTCTAAAAATTTTGACTTATCTCCACCTTAGCACACTTAAACATCTATCTTCCCCATTAGACCGAGTTTTTGAAGACAGGTCTCCTTCACTTTGTATTCCCAGAAGACAGCCTTGGATCTAGTTACATAGTTAGTACTTAGTATGTAGCTATTCATAATTTCATTGGCTTCCAGGATAAAGAAATATATTTAAGTAAAGTTTGTTTCATCCAGCTAGATGTTGTGAGGCAATTAAAAAAAAGTGGAAACACATGTCTGCTATGAAAAGAAAAGGAAGTAAGGAGCTAGGTAGGTACTTACCCCCTTAAAGATGCATGGGAAGGAAATGGAAAAGCCAGGTTAGGGACTAGGTTCATCTGACTCCAGAAACTATAGAGTTATATAGTTATATACTGACTCCCCAAGTAACACAATTATTCCAGGATACAAGACAGACTAGAACTTTAGGCTTGTGATCCCCAGGCTGTGGTCTTTTGCCTACACCAGGCTGCCTCACTCATTTGACACTGTTGTTTTAAGTTTATCCAAGGGGGGCCAGTCAGTGTGACTCTCGGAAATATAATTTTTGTCAGATTTTTCCTCTCAACACTGTAAATCTCATTTATCTTCTATGCACAACTCACTAAACTTTACTGTCCTGCTTAATTGTTAGTTTGGGGTCAAAATTGAGCTCCTTTATGCCTTGTCTAGTTCTGCTGCAATCAGGAAACATCTAGGGTGTCCTTGTCATGATTTCTTAGAGGGAGTAATAAAATGTTTCCATAAAGCTCACCACTGGGGATACACTACTGTGTGTCTGAGGCTATAACACAGAGATGGTTTGATCTCAGATTGTGCAGCACCTCTGCCTCATGGAATCTCACTCTGCCCCTTTCTAACTATGTGACTTTGGTGTGTTACTTCTTCGTCTGTGCCTCTGTCAATATGGGAATGACAATCGTACCTGATTCATGCAGTTGTTACAAGCATTAAATGAGTTCATACTTGTCAAGTACTTAAAAGGGTACTTGGACTATAATAAGCATTATATAAGAGAGTGTTGAAGAAAACTAATATGTATTTAAAAAACCAAACCACAAGTGGAGAGGAGGCCTGCAGCATTAACATCCAGGTTAAACTACTTGCTTATTTGTTTCATTTTGTTTTTGAAGTCTGATCTCAGTCTTATTTGCCAAGGTTCTCTACTTGATTGACAACTTTTGAAAAGAATAACATTTGTAATATAGCATTAATGTTTGGTTTCTTGCATAAGTTGCTGAACTGCCAAGGACACTTAATAACCAAAAGACACCGACCATCTCATTATTGTAAAGATATCCTAAACCATGCCATTTCCCAAATCAGACCAAATCATATGTTGTCTGCTTTGTAATGGAGAGTATGTAAGATTGGTGATCCAAAGGTTCACGTAACCATGAGCGAAGTTAGTAACCTGAAATACTGATGTACAGGGCAGTGATAATCAGATGTAGAATTGCCATCACATGACTTTCTAAGGCAGTTTCACCAACAACATCATCAGCCCTTTTTTTTTTTTTTTAATGTTTATTTATTTTTGAAGGAGAGAGAGACAGAGTGTGAGTGGGGGAGGGGCAGAGAGAGAGGGAGACACAGAATCTGCAGCAGGCTCCAGGCTCCGAGGTGTCAGCACACAGCCCGATGCAGGGCTCGAACTCACAAACCGCGAGATGATGACCTGAGCCTAAGTGGGACGCCCAACCGAGTGAGCCACCCAGGCGACCCCATCAGCCCTTTTTATTGAGTAGAATTGCAGATCTCTGGCCAAGAGACCCTGGATTCCAGCCAGCCCAGCCAGGCTGGAGGCACGCTCCTTCTGGCTCTGCTCTCTCTGCAGGGTGAGGTGCTTGTGGATGATAAATGGTAGCAGGACACCAACACAGGAGCTGCTGTAAGTGGAGCAAACTCAAACTTGGCAGGCAGATGAAATGTACCAAGCACATATCAAAAACAACATCAAGCTCCCAGGAAACAGTGGAAATTGCCAGCAGAAAGAGTAGCCTATGAGTCAAGATGATCACATATCATATATGACAACAGGCTGGTGTGAAAGTTCTGCTGACCACTCATCTTAGGTCTCTTGCCTAGCTGGGAGCAGTACTACTGGGAGCAGTTTTGAATAGGTTCCCATGACAATTATTAATGTAATACAAGACTAACAAACATAATGGTGTGTTGAGTGCCTGTTTGCAGTTTTCAAATGCTGGTTTCACATTTGCTGTTTCAATGTATTAATATAAGGAAATTGAGGCCATGCTATTTTCTTGCATCTTTATTATCTTTACATTCAAACAGATGCTATCTACCAATTGGATTTTCATGAGCAATGAATGAGGTAATGTAAGTGAAAAAAAAATCTGTCATGATGTTAAGACACACAGCAGGTGCTTTATATGTAATAATCCTCTTAAACTTTGACAATCTCCTTGTTCTGAAATTGCCTACTTCTGAAATTAACATTGCTACTCTAGCATTCTTTTGATTATGAGCACGGTATATTTTCCTCCATCCCTTAACTTTTGACCTACTTAAGTCTTTACATTTGTAGTAGTTTTCTTTTTCTTATTTTTTTAATTTTTATTTATTTTTGAGAGAGTGTGAGAGAGAGACAGAGTGCAAGTAGGGGAGGGGCAGAGAGAGAGGGAGACACAGAATCCGAAACAGGCCCCAGGCTCTGAGCTCTCAGCACAGAGCCCCATGTGGGGCTTGAGCCCATGAACCATGAGATCATGACCTAAGCTGAAGTAGGATGCTTAACTGACTGAGCCACCCAGGTGCCCCTGAAGTAGTTTTCTTATAGACACTTATATTAGAATCTTGTCTTTCTATCCACTCTCAGAATCTGTCTTTTAATTGCTCTGTTTAGACTATTCACAACTGAAGTAATTATTACTGTTAGATTAATGTCTACCTACCTTTTCTATTTGTTATATTTATTTTTTGTAGCTCTCTGCCCACTTCCCCCCTTCTTTTTTGTGCCTTCTCTGGTTTTAAGCAAGCATTTGGATGCTTGCTTTATACAAATTAACTCATCAATATACAAAACCATTTCCCTTATCCTCAATTTCATAATTCCAAAAAGCTATAAAAATCAAGCTTTTAAAAACTCATTTTACAGCAAAACTTCACTCAATTTGAGTTTATTTGGGGGCAAAACTTGACCTGAACTGACATCTCTATCCCATATAGTATGAATATTCATATGTCTTGTTAGAGAAAAAATAATGTGGGGGCACCTGGGTGGCTCAGTGGGTTAAGTGTCCAACTTCGGCTCAGGTCATCATCTCATGGTTTGTGAGTTTGAGCCCCGCCTCGGGCTCTGCTGACAGCTCAGAGCCTGCAGCCTGCTTTGGATTCTGCGTCTCCCTCTCTCTCTGCCCCTTCCCCAGTCACTCTCTCTCTCTCTCTCTCTCTCTCAAAAATAAATAAACATTAAAAAAATCCTTTAAAAATAATGTAATTGTCATACATTAGTGCATCCCTGTCTCCTTAGTGGTATTTTTTATGTACCATATTTCTTTTAAAAACCTGAAAAATCTGAAATTCTGAAATATTTCTGGCTTCAAAGGGATTGTGGCCCTGTGTAAGTATTTATAACCTTTCCCTCTAAAGCTTACCTGTTAGCTTTGTGTTTTGTTGATTAGGGTTATGAGTACAGCTGAAGAGCTCAAAATGAGAAATGGAAGTAGTTATAATAGGAAGAGGAAAAACTAAAACAAATCCAAAAGTTGGAGAAGAGGGTGTGAGAGAGAAAGATTGGAACTGTTCAAACAGTCCAAGAAGATAAATTTTGGAGGGAGTAATTGTCAGGATGAATAGTTGTTGGGCAGACAACTGGATAAATGGCATTTTTAGGAATTCCTTCTGGGTGTTCCACTATGCAGAAACTTTAGTATAGGCTTGTGTTGCTTTAGAGGTTTAGTGAAAATCAATTTCTGTTTATAGGGGGTTCTTTTTCTTCCATTTAAAAAATGGACCTGGACCTAACTTAGCCAAGTTTTATATGGCTTACCCTTCTAGCTGTATTCTTCTTGAGCATCTAGGACTCACTCAATCAATTTCTTGCACACACATATTGCTTAAAAGTGCTTTTGAAGTTTATTTAATAACCCTTATTGCATGAATCTACATAGTGTGGGGAATATTTAGTATAAAAGGAGTATGCTTTTATAGAAAGCTTTTTATAGAAAGAGGGTAAGATTAGGGACAGAAAGTCTTGCAACCTAGCTTCAAGTTCTGCCTTTGCTGTTAATAAGATATATAACGGAGTGAATTTTGTTTGATTATTGAATCTCAAGTGCAGAGAATTGGGTTAACTATTACTGATAGTTCATGGAACATGGTCATGACAAGTACTCTAAAGCTATTTATTTATTTATTCTTTCCTTTGTCCCTGACCATCTCTTTCATCCAACTTCTCCTATCTCATACTCTATTATGCCTGAAATATGACCTGAGTTATGCTTGCAAAGTATGTAATAGTGTTGTATGTTCATCTGTTCTGTATTTACATGGGTAGTGCTTATGATGTAGTCTACATTTTAGTTGATTTTTTGTTTTTTTCTTAACTTATTATTTTTAAGATTAGCTATGTGGTTGAATGTACACTGGGGTATTAGGGTTGGAAAATTATCTCTGTGTATTTTTTATTCACTTATTCATCTGAAACTATTTATTAGTATCAAATACATTCAGGGCATAATAATGGACATAGTCTTTGGTCCCTGGGAAGACAGGACTAAATATGTAACTATATCTGAAAAAAAATTTCAATTTCTTTATTGGTTTCAATTTCTAGTAAAGGGTTTGAAACCACTGATAAAATTTCTCTCTTATAAGAAAACATGTCCCACAAAATACAAGTTGCTGTCTCTTTATGACTTTTTAAAATTTTTTTTTAATGTTTATTTATTTTTGAGACAGAGAGAGACAGAGCATGAACGGGGGAGGGTCAGAGAGAGGGAGACACAGAATCTGAAACAGGCTCCAGGCTCTGAGCTGTCAGCACAGACAGAGCCCAACGTGGGGCTCGAACTCACGGACCACGAGATCATGACCTGAGCCGAAGTCGGCCGCTTAACCGACTGAGCCACCCAGGCACCCCTATGACTTTTTAAATAAAGGAGTTTTACGTAGCTAAATTCTACTGTGTAGCCAGTCATATGGCAGCCTTGTAAAGGCTTCTCTCCAGTGCTAACCTTTTCTCCAGAAAGGCCAATCATGTTTACACTCCTATCAACAGTGCCCAAACGTGCCCAGCTACCTACATCCTTAGCAATCCTGACAGTTATTCACCTTTCCAGTTTTTGCCAAACTGATTCATATAAAATAACCAACCATTCACTGTTTTAATTTGCACTTTTGTCTAGTTGTTAGCAAATGTAAACGTCTTTTTACATGTTGATTGTGCGTTTGTGCTTCTCTTTCTGCATTTCCCTTTCCTAAATACTTGGCCCATTTACTCTTGGAGTCCCTGGCATTGTTACTGATTTGAAGGAGTTCCTAGTATATTCTAGATAACAATCCCTTTTACTAGTTTTAAATGCTGAGTATATCTTCTACCACCTTAAGCTGCCGTCTTTACTTTAGCTTTGTGTATAGTATAGTATCTTTCATTAAACAGAATATCTTAATTTTCTTGTGTTTGCTTTGTATTTTTGGTTATGCTTTTTGAGTCATGTATAAGTCATACTTATGTAACTCTAAATCAAAAGATTATAAACTTAGTACTTAATGATTCTCAGTAATGGTGCCCTCATTTGGAAAATCTGAGTTTGGCCTATGTACTTGTTAATCAGTTTGTCAAAGTTAAGTTTCTAGAAAAATCTACAGAAATTTGTTATTAGTCAGAACTCAGAATGTAGCTAAATGAAATAATACGGGTCAAGCATCTCCAATTTCTGGCCCATAGGAGGCATTATACTAAGTAGCATTTACCATTATTACTATTAGAAGAGGTATTATTGGCCAGAAAAAAACAGAGAAAAAAACATGTGGTCTCATGAAAAATGATGGGTGTGATTTAAAGATGGGAATTTAATTTTTATTTGTTTACCTTGTGCAATTAAATGCTGATAAAATGAAATGCATTTATTTTCTGTTTTAAAGATTTCTAAGTGAAAGATGCCACAAAACCTAAATGGCATCTCTACAGAGCAACCTATTTAATGACAGCTAGATTAACAGCAGAGTGGTTATCTTATATTGTCAATAAACAGATTTTAAAAATTCCAGAAACCATTGGAGTTTATGAAAGACTTGATTCATGGTGACTTTTTGGTAGGCAATCTGACTTTCACCAGCCTTTTCACTGTGTGATAGAAGACTTCAGAGTCTTCCATGGCTCTGAATGATAACTAAAATTTTATTTTATTTTATTTTTGCCAGAAATACCCTGGGGTGGTCTATGGAGGGCCAAATACAAATGAGTGTCTTGTGTACAAACAGAAAATTTTTCTCAGTGGGATATAGAAAGTGTAAATCTGTGAGTTGTTATATACGCACCATAAACTTCAAGAATTCCCAAGCCTAGCCTCTCTCTCATTCCTGAAAATATAATTAATTCTGCCCAGCAGATTAACCTATTTTCCTGAAGAGAGACATGGTACTCATAATGCTCAGTGCTTGTATTACTCATTTATGGGTTAACATTTACTGGCAGGAATCATGGGATCTCTCTCTATTCTCCCAAGTACCTACCACTCCAATCCTTATACCCACTAGATACTTAAAAAAATATGTGCTGACTTATCAATGATCTATGCTCTTCTGTAGCAGTTTACTATGGTCAAGTCCGTGTTATTATTATAGGGATGCCAGGAATACCAGAGAGTGATGATGAACTTCTGCATGTAGTGAACAACAACAACAACAAAAAATCCTGGTGCCCTGTTTGGATTTTTGCAATAAAAACTAGTTTTCTCTTCTCTCTACATTAGTATCCACATGTACTAACCTGCACCTTGTGGTGTTAAGAGCGTGTTTTATTTCCCAAGCTTCTACATGTGATGGGTGGTATACAAGGAGTGGAGAGACTCACTGAACCAAACCCCCAAGGTGTTATTGGCAGTTGGCTCTTCCCATTTTCCGGATCAGTCTGCCCTTCGCATAAAATCTGCAGCTGCTGACTGCAGGGCCTGTCACTGTTACCAGTTCTGCCTCTTCATCACACAGTCAGCAGGACTTTCTTGCTCAATCAAACTTACCCCGATTCGGATTGTTCCATTGGAGTGGTCTGGCTGCTGCTGCTGCTATTTCCCAGCTATTAACATAGACATTACAGTGCTCCAACCACTCAAAGACTGCAGCAACACAGTCATCCTGGACGGCAGCCACTTCAGGGAGATCTCAGACAGATGGCTGTTTGCAGAGGGCAGAGAATTTAACAGCAGTGCCTCTCCACACTGCGATGATGAATTTCCACCTCAAAGGAAGTAATGGGCATTAATCCCCTTGAGATTTCATGATACTCATTCTATGTTGTTTTACCCATATCCCATTCCTCACCCTTGCAAACAGCAAGCAGATGCCAGCATTTTGGACGCCTGAAAAGCAGGAGCTCCTAAGATTACCAAAAAGCATTATATATATCCTGGGAGAAGGAGTTTGTCTCTGAGCAGTCCCCTAGCTCCTGCAGATACCAGGTTTGTGATCCTAGAGTCATATAACTTTGCTGAACTCCTTTTTTTTTCCACTTGTAAAATGGAGGTAATAAATTTGACCCACCAAATTTTGGGGATAACTGAATAGCTATATAACATCTTGCACAGAGCAGATTCCTGGCACTCAGTAGATGCTTAGTAAACGTGAGCTACAGCAGGGAGCCACACTGGGGCAATGGCATGTTGCCTCTCTTACATCTTTTTTTTTCCTTTTCCTCCTTATTTATCAGTGACTCCCTCTCGCAGTAATTTATGTGTGTAATTTTTATGTATCAATTAGAGCTTCCTTGTAGATATTTTTCATTTTTAAGTGAAATTGCACTTAATACACTACATACATAAAAAGCACCCAAATTCTAAGTTATAGCTTACTGAACTTTCACAAAGTGAACACACTTGTGTAACCAACACCCAGATCCAAAACAGACCACTAGCAGCACCTCCAGAAGGCCCTTTTTGCCCCCTTCTAGGTCCTATAAACTTCTGAAGGGCAATAATGAGCAGGAATATACTTAGCAGATACAGTTTTTTTATATTCTATATTGTTTATTTCTGCTCTGATCTTTATTATTTCTCTTCTTCTGCTGGGTTTGGGGTGTCTTTGCTGTTCTGCTTCTATTTCCTTTAGGTGTTCTGTTAGATTTTGTATTTGGGATTTTTCTTGTTTCTTGAGATAGGCCTGGATTGCAATGTATTTTCCTCTCAGGACTGCCTTCGCTGCATCCCAAAGCATTTGGATTGTTGTATTTTCATTTGTTACCATATATTTTTTAAATTTCTTCTCTAATTGCCTGGTTGACCCATTCATTCTTTAGTAGGGTGTTCTTTAACCTCCATGCTTTTGGAGGTTTTCCAGACTTTTTCCCGTAGTTGATTTCAAGTTTCACAGCATTGTGGTCTGA
Source organism: Panthera uncia (assembly GCF_023721935.1). Lineage (NCBI taxonomy): Eukaryota > Metazoa > Chordata > Mammalia > Carnivora > Felidae > Panthera > Panthera uncia. Next base: position 90,230,347 of record NC_064810.1, read on the forward strand.
AAGTGTGCAGGGTATGATCTCAATTCTTTTATACTTATTAAGGGATGTTTTGTGACCCAGTATGTGATCTATCTTGGAGAATGTTCCATGTGCACTCGAGAAGAAAGTATAATCTGTTGCTTTGGGATGCAGAGTTCTAAGTATATCTGTCAAGTCCATCTGATCCAATGTATCATTCAAGGCCCTTGTTTCTTTATTGATCCTGTGTATAGATGATCTATCCATTGTTGTAAGTGGGGTGTTAAAGTCCCCTGCAATTACCACATTCTTATCAATAATGTTGCTTATGTTTGTGAGTACTTGTTTTATATATTTGGGGGCTCCCATATTTGGCACATAGACATTTATATCCATCAGGAGTGGTCTTCCTGATGGATAGACCCTGTAATTATTATATAATGCCCTTCTTCATCTCTTGTTACAGCCTTTAATTTAAAGTCTAGTTTGTCTGATATAAGTATGGCTACTCCAGCTTTCTTTTGACTTCCAGCAGGGGACCACTGATGGCAAAGCAAGCTAAGCCTGCCCCTCCTGCCCTGTGGACACCTTGCAGATCCACCCCGGCTAATATGCCAGATCCCATCGAAGCAGCACCACAAGCCTGGCAGTGTGCAAGTAGCCCAGACAGGGGCCACACCACTCCACAGGGAGTCCTGCCCCTGGGAGAGGGGAAGATAAGGTACACACCAGTCTGACTGTGGCCCCAGTGGTGGTTTGGGGGCAGACATCTGGTCTGACTGAGGCCCTGCCCACCAACACAAGTCACTCTGGACAGCACAGGGAAAGTGTCCTGCAGTTTGGAGCCACTGCAGGGACTACCCAAAATGACAAAACAGAAGAATTCTCCTCAAAAGAAACTCCAGGAAGTAGCGACAGCTAATGAATTGATCAAAAATGATTTAAGCAATATAACGGAACAAGAATTTAGAATAATAGTCATAAAATTAATCACTGGGCTTGAAGAAAGCATAGAGGACAGCAGAGAATCTATTGCTACAGAGATCAAGGGACTAAGAAATAGTCATGAGGAGCTAAAAAATACTATAAATGAGGTGCAAAATAAAATGGAGGTGACCACAGCTCAGATTGCAGAGGCAGAAGAGAGACCAGGTGAATTAGAAGGTAAAATTATGGAAAAAGAGGAAGCTGAGAAATAGAGAGATAAAAAAAATCCAGGAGTATGAGGGGAGAATTAGAGAACTAAGTGATGCAATCAAATGGAACAATATCTGTATCATAAGAATTCCAGAAGAAGAAGAAGAGAGAGAAAGGGGCTGAAGGTGTACTTGAACAAATCATAGCTGAGAACTTCCCTGATCTGGGGAAGGAAAAAGGCATTGAAATCCAAGAGGCACAGAAAACTCCCCTCAGACGTAACTCGAATCGATCTTCTGCAAAACAAATCATAGTGAAACTGGCAAAATACAAGGATAAAGAGAAAATTCTGAAAGCAGCTAGGGATAAACAGGCTCTAACTTACAAAGGTAGACACATAAGAGTAGTGGCAGACCTATCTACTGAAACTTGGCAGGCCAGAAAGGAATGGCAGGAAATCTTCAATGTGATGAACAGAAAAAAATATGCAGTCAAGAATCCTTTATTCAGCAAATCTGTCATTCAGAATAGGAGGAGAGATAAAGGTTTTCCCAAACAAATAAAAACTTAAGGAATTCATCACCACTAAACCAGCCCTACAAGAGATCCTAAGGGGGATTCTGTGAGTGAAATGTTTCAAGGACCACAAAGTACCAGAGACATCACTACAAGCATGACACCTACAGATATCACAATGACTCTAAACCCATGTCTTTCTTTTTTTTTTTAATTAAAAAAAAATTTTTTTTTATTTGTCTTTTAAGAAACAGAGTGAGACAAAGCGTGAGTGGGGGAGGGGCAGAGAGAGAAGGAGACACAGAATCTGAAGCAGGCTCCAGGCTCTGAGCAAGCGGTCAGCACAGAGCCCGATGTGGGGCTCAAACCCATGAACTGTGAGATCATGACCTGAGCTGAAGTCGGCGCTCAACCGACTGAGCCACCTAGGCACCCCTAAACCCATGTCTTTCAATAATAATACTTAGCAGATACAAAGGATCTTGGGAAATTTTGTACCAGGGACAAATAATGTATCATACACCAAATGAATGTTCTTCCAGAAGAAACTCTGGAGCCACAGTTTTCCCAATCTGTGTCTCACTCTGCCTCAGTACTCTTGGTCAGCAGTGTTTCAGTAATTGACCCAGCTTCCACTCCAGAGATTTCTTTCCTGACTTGTCCAGAGTCCATATTCTTAGCTGTTTTTAAAAGATGACTCTCTCTTTCATCTTCCTACAAGCAATTCCATAAATGGTATCTTAGTGATGAGAAATTCAGCCTTCAAGAGGCAAGATAATCCACTCCTGGCCAAAAATGTTGGCTTAATGGCATTCACTTGATATGCATTCTGATGTGACACTGTTAAAAAATTTAGAAAAAAATGTAAAAATCCCTAACATCAGGATTTAGTCTAAAAACAACTCTAAGATTTTTATGTGGTGTAAACTTGTATTGGTGCAGCCCTAGTAATTCAGTTCTATTCAAGGTATACTCCATAAGAGTAACTGAAAAATTCAAATTTTAATTGTTACTACAAAGCATACATAATTAACAGTCTTATCAAGTAAAGGTACTTCAGAAGATAAGTTTGAATGTTCTAAAAATAGCATATCAATTATTTGCAAGTATATGCAAATTTAAAGTGATTCAAAAATTAAATATTACCTTAATAGTCATGCTTACAGTATTGGTTTTCTCTGTAAAAAACATTTTCCAGGGGCGCCTGGGTGGCTCAGTCCGTTGGGTGACCGACTTCAGCTCAGGTCATAATCTCACAGTTCATGAGTTTGAGCCCTCTCAACTGTGCTGACAGCTCAGAGCCTGGAGCCTGCTTCGGATTCTGTGTCTCCCCCCTCTCTCTACCCCTCCCCTGATCACACTCTGTGTCTCTCTGTCTCTCAATAATAAATAAACATTTAAAAAAATTAAAAAAAAAACATTTTCCACTTTATGACGGTAAAGATACATCAATTTACAAAAAATTCCCTATCTGACTTATGCAAATTATATACTACTAGAATCTGAATTAAGGAGGATTTATTATTTAATTGATCTTAAAATGAGAGAAATATGAGAACTATATGTCATTAGAAGGGAAGGCAGAAAAAAATGGAAGTAATTCCAGACATATTTCAATAAAGATTTCCAAGATATGATCTCAGAGAAGTAAAGGAAAATACTGTGTTGAAAATCATCAAGTAAGCTCGAATCGCCTTGTTTCTGTATTTATAGCTTTTGAAAAATTACATGTTCATGTATTCCTTCTCACCTTGCAAATGTGGAATCTTCTAGATTATTTTATGTCATGGTAATAAATATAAGTTAAATTTTTTTAATGTTTAATTGCTTTTGAGAGTGAGAGAGACAGAGCACAAGAAGGGGAGGGGCAGAGAGAGAGGGAGACACAGAATCTGAAGCAGGCTCCAGGCTCTGAGCTGTCAGCCCAGAGCCCAGACGCAGGGCTGAAACCCACGAACTGTGAGGTCATGACCTGAGCCAATGTCGGTTGCTTAAATGACTGAGCCATCAAGGCATCCCAACATATGTTAAATTTTAACTCAGTTCCAGAGAAAAATGCTGTATAAAGCAAACTGAATAAACAGAGGGAGATGCTTGGTTAGGATTGAGGAGAGACCCTAGGGCTGCCCACCTTATGCTTGACATTAAAAGGAGATCCATTCTGAGTGAAAAGCAACCAAGCATCCATCAAGAAACCTAGAGAGAAAATGGAGCATCAAAAATTTGTCAAAGTTGTAGGAGGTGCCCACCACCTACTAGCTATTTTCAGAACACGCAATGGAGCCTGTAGAGGGAGGGGAGAGGAAGGCAGCATGGCAGGCCCCCCTCAGACTTGTGCCACCTAACCCAGGTCTAGATTCTCATTCCCATATCTGCCTGAAGGCACGCTCTTGAAAGAAAATGTTCAAAGACCGCTCACATAGAGCTGGAAATTGCCCTTTCCAGAATCTCCACCTGGACATTCTTGTTTGCAGGTGACTGAAACCCAACTCAAACTACCGCATTCAAAAAAGGGAATATGTGTATACTATTTCAGGTAACTAAAATCAACAGAAGAGCTGGACTCAGAGATAAGGAACCAGAAATGTGGTGACCACTGGATCCCTCTGTCTTTTTCCTAAGCTCTCTGTCAGCCCCTCTTGCGTGCACTCTCTCTCCCTGCTTTTCTCTGCATACAGATTTATTCTCTCAGATCTGCTTTTTCCACAAAGCTAGAACCATCACTGCTGCATTTCCCACGTGTGAATTTTCACCTGAATGCTGAGAGGAACTGTCTTTCTTCTCTTAGCTTCTATTACATTGCTTCCAAGATTATTGTATTTTGCAAAATAGTCAAGTTAAAGTTAAGATATACACATACACACTTCTAGAAAACCAAGGCAGAATGTCCATTTTGTTGCTTTCCCCAGAAGAGAAAAAAAAACAAAACAGAATGAACTTTCTTCTACTAACACTATCATTTCATTAAACAAAAGGACATTTTTAACTCAAAAAAAGGGGTGGGGAGAGTTTTATAATCTCAAAATAAAGGACAGTTCTTTAAATGGAATATATTTAGTTTTATGAAAAATTTATTACAGTGCCCTTATTTTTTTTGCCATTTCACCCATGAATGCATCGTCACTGACTAGCATTAGTCCTTGTAAATCACTGTTCAGAGATACCAGGAGATACAGACTACTGTCGCGGGGACCTGCAGGGTTGATGTATTTCTCTCTCCACACAGTCTTGCTTTAAGTTTCTTGTCTTCGCTATTGCCCAGTGCTCTCAATTCATTAGTACCCAGAGACCAGAGCCAAAAGAGATTCATCAAAAGCAAGAAATCAAGGGAAAAGAACAAGAGAGGGGCAACAATTGGGTAAAGAGACACCTCAGGCGGTAAAATCAGTTATGGGAAAGATATGGAGCTTGAAAGAGATCAGGATATGATACCCCAAAAGAAACCACTTTAACATCAGTTTTATTTTGAGCTGAAAACATTTGAGTTCCTGAAATCACTTATCTGCCTAAAAGCAGAGCCTCCCAAAAGAACTCAATTGTCATAAATCCCTTGCCCTGAAGCAGGTCATAGAAATGGTAGGTGCTGAGAGGCCTCTCTGACCTCCTCTTTTCCCCTGAAGCAGGTCAAAAGACCCTCATGGGAGAGGTGTCTTCCCTAGCCCCATATTGCCAAAGATGAAAGAAATCCAAAGGAATCTGAATGAATAAGCCTTGCTGTTTACCCTGGTTTACCACCCTTAGCTCCTACCTTCTGTCCTACCACGGTTTTCCAGGACTTTGCACTCCTCAACAAATCTGGAATAAAAATGCTCAGGTTAACCATTTCTTCAGGTCTTAATTTCCTCATGAAGGCTCCTGTGTCACATAAAACTTACATTAAATAAATTTGTATGCTTTTCTCCTGTTAATCTGTCTTTCTCAGTTTAATTTTCAAACCCAGCCTGGGACTATAAGAAGAAAAGGTATTCCTCCCTACAAACTCTTCTTCCCTTTCTGGAGTATATGCTTTTAAATCCTTTCCTTTCTTCGATTCTGCTACACAATATAAAAACATAGACCACACCCCTAAATCTTTGCTTTTAGCACCAATTAAAGAATACAAAATTGCTTTTGAATTCCAAATATTCATGTAAGAATACAGTATGCTAATTTGCTGGTTTTGTTTTATAATTGCATTTTACCCATCCCTCCATATATCCAGAAGCATAATGAGGTCTTTAAACTGAAAGTTTTTCTCCTCTGCTAAAGAGCATAACCCAAACTGCTGTACTGAAATATATTCAGTCATTCAACAACCAGCCAAGCTTTCAAATTAGCATTTGCATTAGTGAATGACTCTGATATAATATAAAATTAATCCTTTACAAATTTATACAGGCTTCCTCAAATTGTTACTGTAATAGATTTCCTTATGAAAGCACATTTAATTACAACTTTTAGGAAGAGTAGTACATCAGACCTAGACATCAATGTTTAAAAAATTAGGTAAAATTGCATTTCTAATGAGAAAAAAATAAAAGTAAAAAATAAAACAATACTAAAATTATTTACATAATTTCCAATCTTTAAAAAGAACTGGTATAAATTCCCATCAATCACTTGGAGTCATTTTTGGCAGGGAAAATTTTGTTTTGTCCTTCCAAGGCAACGTAGCTTTCACTCAAACCTCGAGTTATATTTTTTTCTCTTTGACAAAAAAAATCACATCATATTCATTTTACTTCCTCAAGCATTTATTACAGAGTGAATCAATTAACAGTAAAGTTAATTACAAACTATAAAATTGCTAATTGAGACAAATTACACATGATGGCTTTGCAATTTGGGTAAATGACAAGTTCGGATGGATATGTGACCTACAAACTTATATTATCCAAGATATTTGTCTTTTTAACAAAAATTTCAAAAAGACACATGCATTAAAATACCAGAGGAGCACAAGCTACCATAATGCAATATATTCCAGTACAAAATTCAGTAACAGGAAGTCTCCAGCCTAGAAGCTTTATTACTTCAAGTTTTAGAAGCAAGCCATTGAACATTGTTAAACTCAACCTATACAATCTAGGGACACAGACCCTGAGGGCTGAGTTACAGTGTGAATCAAGGTTTATCGTTCAAATGGTTTCTATCATGCTTTCTATTTACCTGTTATTATTATGGTAGCAGTCAATCATTTGTTCTAGTGCATAATCATATAAAGTGTTTAAACCAAATACCAAAAGAAAATAGAGCTCTTTGGAGATTTTTTTCTTTGTGAAAACTAAGTTTTCCCATTCTCCTAGTATGAAGTGATACATACTTATTGTAGAAAACCTAAATGAGTAAGAAGAAAAACAACAATCACTGATAATTCTACCATCCAGGGATACTCACTGTAAAAATGTTGGTGCCTTTCTGTCTACTTATCTCTAGTTGTATTTGCATATTTGAAAGTGTTTACTTTCAACAAAATAGTATCATACTGTACATATAATTTTATAATCTACTTGCATAACATATAGATGCATTGGTAACACATTTTCTTGCTTAAATTCAACTATATATACATGTATATATACACAACTATATATACATATATATACATATATGTGTGTGTGTATATATATTAGTACTGCTTGTATATGGTATATCTGAGTATGTCAATTCATTAATACTCCAGTTTTATGATATTTTGAAGTTCCCTTTTTGGATACTATAAATAGCATTATGGCCATCAACCTTTTAGCTAATATTTGTTTTTTGGGAGTTAATTTTCAGTTCTTCTTTTTCATATACATCTTTACTGATTTAGTCTTATCTTTAAAAAAATGTGTTAAAGTTAACACACACATATACACACACATGCAATGCACATTGTATTGGATCTAAACTGTACTCAGTATTTGAATCCAATCAACATCGCTTAACTCTTTCATTAATGGAGAACCCTATATATAATATGCTTTAAAGGCAATTTTAATTTTGTTTTAAGAATGTTTCTAGATGTATCTATGGACTCTCACTCCTTGAGACATCACGTAGAACATTCTAAATAAATCCATTATGAAATGACTACAAACTGTACCAATATCTATGATTCTACCAAAGAGACAACTGATATGAATGGATCTCAACCAACTAGGATACTTTGACAGGCTGTCAAAGAAATGATTCATTATACACATTCCAGAGATTAAATATACATATATGCATCATAAACCTGGCTTTGAATAAAATGTTCACAGAGCAACCATAGACTTCTGTTAAAGTCCTAGACAGCAATGAAAAATGAACACCTTTTCAAAAAATGAAATAAAATGAACAGCTCTAGACCCAACATTAGCCAAAAGAAGGGTGGAAAAACAAGCTAAATAATGTATTAACACTCTGAGCCCATGCATTAGAGTTTTCCTCTATTCAACTAAATTCATCCTTCAAATAATGAATACCTCCAAATAATACATACAGTTTTGAAGGCCCCTAACAATAGAGTAGCAGATGATGGGGTTCAAGACATGCTACTCCCAAATCTGGCAATGTGGCACATTGAATATTTTAAGCTGAAGGAAATTGAGGAATGGCATGTGAAGAAGGGGTTTTCTGACTTTTCCCTGAAATGGGTCATAAAACCCTCATGTGAGCGGTGCCCTCTCTCTGCTAGAGGAAAAGGGGCATCCTTATCTCTAAGACATGAAGAGGAATATGAACAAACAGGCCTTGCTCTTTTATCCTGTTTAATACAGTTAGCTTTTTTACCCTTTTCTGAATCTCCACTCTTCATCAAAACTATCACAGAAACACTCAGGTCAACAACTTCTTCGGGTCTCCATTTCCTTATGAAGCCTCCCACGTCATGAAAAACATATTAAAAAACATGTATGTTTTTCTCTTGTTTGTCTTTCTTGTGTTACAGGACCCTGTTCCAAGAGCTTAGTAGAGTGGAGGAAAATGGTATTTTCCTCCCTTATACAGCCTTGATAGAGTTACTTACTTATTCATTAAATTTTGTTTCGTACATATGGTCTTCTTTCTCAGATGTTAGCATTCTGTTGTCAAGAGCTGCTTCTTTATAAAAAAAAGTCCATTTATTTAGTTTTGAGCAAGGGGGGCAGAAGGGCAGAGAAAGAGAGACAGAGAATCTCAAGCAGGGGACATGGGACTCAAACCCACAAACTGTGAGATTGTGAACCAAGCCAAAATCAAGAGTAGGATGTTCAACCAACTGAGCCACCCCCAGGTACCCCAAGAACTGCATCCTCTGTTCTCCAGATCATATCAAACATTTCCCTGTCCTTCATACTAAAATAAGTCATTCAATAATATTTTCCTAGCCCCATCTCCTTCCCAACCCTGTCTAATGCTCCTGGTAAAATAAGACTCCAAATGATATTCTTCTTTAGTGGCCTGGGAATTTCTACTGTTCTTTGTGAGGTAATCGTCTTGGCTGCTATGTAGCTTCAGGTGTATTTCCTTCTTTTTTGCTGAGATCTAAAGTGGAGGATATTCTTTGTAGCTTTGTAGCTTTGTAGCTCATCCAAAGGAGCAAGTCAATTATTAGTATCCACAGAGAGTGCAGCCATTTTTTTTCTGGCATCTTCTCTGTCTGCTTATGCCCAATATTGAGGGTGCTGCTGTCTGTGCCAACAGAACCAGCTCTAGTCACAGTTGCCAGCCCCAGGGCTGCTAATGTCTTGTACACTCAATATCCCATGGTCATTTTAATGAGAAAGCTCTTTCTGGGACTTACTTACCCTTTCATTATAGTGTTATGTGAGCAAACCATGACTCCATGGGGAACTGGTTATAACACAATCTCAGTTGTACTTGGACTTGTACCCTTGGACTCTGTCCCATATACTTCTAAGCTCTTTTACTTTAGGATAAGTTATAACCCAGCACTTTCTCTGACTCTCACTCTAAAGGTCTTCTGACAAACCTATATTTCTAGGTTTCCAACTATGTCTCAATCTTAGCATAAACACATTTTGGTTCAAATTGGAGCATCTACTACTTATACAGTTGTTGGTCATTATTCAGAACGCTTGGGGACATATTATTGCGCCCAATACTGTATTCTAATTCCTGGGAGGTCAGGGATGCTGCTGCTTTCTATAGAATACTGTCTCGTGGTCACATATGCTATTCTTTCAAGGTTGCTTTAGGCATTCCAGACATTATTCTCTCCTGTTTTATGATCTCTTGTCACCCCTTTGATGTTCATTCTCAGTCATCTTTCTTCTTCCTCTTCCAAAATTTTCTGTTCTCTTATTTTTTTTATTTTCACTCTGCATGTGCTTTCTTCATGGTTTGTGAATGTGTCACTTATGTGCTACTTATACACTAAAAACACTAGATGAAGACTCAAAGAACCTGAGTTCTAGTTGTTTTTTTTTTTTTTTATCTGTTATTTGGTGTGAAGACTTTGGATAAGATACCTAACCTATCTTTTGTTTTCTCACTTGTACAAGATGAGATGTTGGATAGATAAAAACTAAGTCCCTTTAAAATCTATAGTTGTATTGAGTTTATGATTAAAAACTCGAATGTTTTTAAATACAGCATATACTTTGATAATAGATTCTGTAAGAATATAATGTGTTATTTCTAAACTGATGGCCATAAAATTAAAATAATGGCTTAACATATTTTCATCCAAAGAACTATAGGAATAAAGAGCAAACACGTAGTTTACAACCATGAAACCACCACTTTGAGACACAGACTAAATAAGACCATGCTTTTGTCCTTGTGAGAATTACTCAAATACATGAGTTGGTAGAAATTTTCTCCAGCTACTCAATTTGTTCCCCAGCGCTGCCCCTATTCGCCATTTCCACTTTCACCACTGCTTAGATAGACTTGAAAATGAACTCCCTTCTACTACTCTTTCCTCAAGAATAGTGATCACCATTTATTAAGCCTGTACTCAGGGTTAGGTACTGTGCTAAGTGCTTTACATGGTATCTCACTTGATTGCCATAACAAGCTTAAGAGGTAGGTTAATACCTTCATTTTATAGATGAGCAAACAGAGGGTCTTGCTCTGGGGCATAACACTTGTGAACTAGGATTCAAAATCTTACCTTGTTTGTCTGGCTCCGAAGACTCTATCTTTTATCACATGCTATTGGAGATTAAGGAGAGGATAAAGCATCCTCTTTCTTTGGAAACCAGCAATTTAATGAGTGAAGGAAAAGAGCAAAATGCAATCATAAGGTGAGATGGTAATAAGTATTTAATAAAAGAATGCACCAAGTGCATCAGGTGAGGGGGAGGTGATTATTTCTTTTCAAAGTGGTAACATTTAAATAAGTCCTTGAACTGTAAGTAGAATTTTGACAGGTGGTAAAAAGGGAGAAACAATACAGATGGGCTCAAGGACAAGCAATTGCCAGATGTAGCTTAAACCTAAGCAAAACCTGGGATAATCTGACAAGGTAGGTGAGGATGATAGAGTAAAAAGTTTAATATGTTAATAAGATTGGTGTTTATTATGTAGGACCCAAAAAAAGAATAAATCATATGTTTACACATTTACATAGAACAATGTGGTTTTCCTATTCCGAGATATTTTAATGTTATTTTTTTTTTTATTTTTTTACATTTCCCATGGGGCTTGGGTGGCTTTCAATTTTGAGAAACTCTGTTAACTATCTTGATATTTTTTCAACACTTGGAGATTCTTCGATAAAGTTTCACTTCACTTAATACATGTAGCAGTATCAATCATATCTTTAGAACACACCAGTTCAAGATGAAAATAGAAAAATGGATAATTTCTCTGGCTTAAAGAATGTATTTGAGACATCACACATTTCTTGAATTCTGTCTTTTAGTGTGGAATTTTAAGTTCTATTTCAATTACCAAAAATGTTAAACAACCGCTAGATGACCTTGTAGCTAATTAGCAGTTGACATCATTGTATTGAATTTGATCTTCCTAAAGATAAATTCTCACTCACTAATTTAATTGCTTCTGGGTTACTAAAATACTATTATTTTAGCATCTTTAAAAATGGTTTTGGTTAATTTTGAGCATATGGGTGTTAAACTCAATTGTGCTGTTATTTTGAGGGAAAAGAGGTATTTGTAAATCATAGAGCATTAGAAATATTCAAATTCTTCATAATAAGATATTAACAGTGCAAAGTCTGCTGGAAATAGTTTATTGATGAAGACTCAAAATCCCAAGTGTCTGTTATCATACCCTTGAACTGGTTAAATACCCTTAACCAAGAATTGGACTTATTCAATATGCACTGCTTTGTGGAAAATCTGGAGGTGCTATTTGAAAGACTTCACCTGTCACATGCATCACAATTTAAAGTTATTCTCATTTCTGAATTTAGTATCCTCTCACATTTTTGCAAAAGCTGCTCTTTATATTTGAAGACGACAATTTTGATGCATTTATTGCCTATGTATGAGTATCAATGCAGTACCCGCTTTTCCAATTCACTATCTGATTCACTTTTACTGATCTAATCTAAACTTTGTGCTCTGTTTGGTAGTTTACACTGAAGATTGTGCTACCCAAAATATGCCACTTTGGCATATGGATTATTTTGAATTGAAAGCAACTGAGAAGAAACAGATGCAAAAGAAATAGTTTTCCGCCTTCCTCCATTTGTCCAGAAGTAGGACATACATTTACACGTAAAAACAGGTGTCTCTCTTCCCCTTTCTACCAAGAAGGACAAAAATTAGTCCGCAGAGAAATCTCAGCTTAGAGAAGGAACCAGAGGAATCTACATAACAAACTTTACTAACTAGCCTTTACCTCTGCTTTATCTCTGCTTAAAACTGCTTTGTTTTGTGCTGTCATTTATCTACAGATTTACCATTCTTTGGCTGTTTGTTGAAGATGCTGTATCCAGTGGAATTCTAAGTCATCTAAGACCCTCATTTCCCCTAGGTATTTCCAATGTTTTCACGTATACTTGTTAATCAACCTGTTTTTCTCTTGTTAATCTGTCTTGTTTTACAGGGGTTTCAACTAAGAACTCAGAACGGTAGAGAGGAAATTATTTCCTCCTCTACAGCAGCATATCAAAAATCCTTAAAGGACTGAAGAAGAGACCTTTGTTAATCGTTAATTGTTATATCTAAATCTAGCATCTCTACTACATACCTTGACACTGGTATCTACAATTTCAACCTCATTACCAAAAAAAAAAAAAATTATTGAACATTTATTTACAGGGATCAATAAAAGGGAGTAGACCATCTGTTGTTCTTATCTTAGGTATGAGCTATGACCAAACTTTGACTCTAGTTTCTCTGAAACTATGAGAATGAAGATAGAATTGCAAATCTGTAAGTAGTTGGCTTTGAAGCTAAGAAGCTGGGGCAAGGATGGTGGGAAGAACTCGTAGAACTCCTTCACTGGAGGAGAAGTGGTAAAGAGGATGTGAACTGGACAATAGACACCTGGTAGTGTTAGGAATGAGTGACAGGATACTTTGTTATGTTCTGCTAATTACCCTGCCAGAAACTTAGAGTAAAAGCATGTGTCCTTTGTGTAGGAAAAGGTACTTCCTTTGAAACCCATGAGATTTCCCAGACATTCATATTGGAGAAAAAAGAAAGTGAGAGATAAATTAAGGGATTGAAAATAACAATCAGAGAAATGGAGTTGGGGTAAATTCTTTTCTGTCTACTGGGGAGTAGGGCAATGTGGACTTGGTATTCCCTGAGGCTAGGATGTAGGTAAGAGAGGGAGGAGGTGAGGGGCACCTTGGGCGTACAGGGCTGTACCAAGCACAAGTTCAGCAGCACAAGCTAACTGACTTAGTGACCTGAGGAGGGAGAGAAAGGAGACAATTTGAGCAAGTTCTCAGAGCTTACACCAGATGGCTCTTTGGGGGCTCAGAGAAGTGCTGAATGATACTTTGAAGAGAAGCTCTGGTCCTACATCTATCAAAATTTGGCATTTAAAGGAAATGCCATCTCATTTTATAGTCATAGTCTGAAAAGGTCTGGAAATCATTAGCACCTACTCTACACCATAAAATGGCAGTTTTTCTTATATGGTAAAATATAAAGTTCCAGGGGAGAAGAGATTTTTCTAGGTTTTGTTCACTGATGTGATTTGTACTTACGCCAGTGTCTGGCACAATATGGGCTTCAGGGAATACTGTTGAATATGTGTTATTTTATTTCACCCTTATAATAACTCTGAAAGGAAGTTTTAGAATCCCAATTGTACAGATGGGGAAATAAGACCTGGAGAAGATAACAGAACTGCCAGCACCCTACAGTTTCGTGGAGAGAGAGAAGCACAATCTAGACTTGAACCTGGGTCTTTTCATTGCACACAGCTATTCCAGCATAGTTGTGGATCCAAGAAACATAAGCTAAAACTTTAACAATAAATAGAAGCTTTAAACTTGCAAAGCTAGTTTGCATTTTGTGTTTATAGCTACTGTTCTGAATTGAAACTGAATGCAGATACTTTTTTTTTCTCTTAGGGGTACCAAGGAAATTAAAATAAATGGGCCACATTCACTAATGTGAAATTGAAAACATTTTCCCTCTAGTCAGTTAAAAAATGAAGGCACATTATACCATACAGCAAAACAGGATGGCCAAAGGAGGAGAAAAGCCAACAAACACTAAAGCCAATTTATTACTTCAGTTAATGTCAGGGCAGTAATTGTGTGGGATGTGGATTAATACTGAAAAGAATGGATTTGTGTCATTCTTAAAATATAAATATGAATGCTTTTACCATAGAGTTAATAAAAGTATGTTGTCTGCAGTCACTGGTAATTGATGTGAAACAGTTACCTTTACTTTATCCTGTAAATGGCAGACACAAAGCTTCCACTGAGGGGGCTATTCACACGTAAATTGTGTTTAATGGTTTCCTGTTAATGTGTTCTATTTTTATAATGAAAGTCTAGCCAAATTATAGGAGATGCTCTTAACTCCTTTATTGCTATCAAATTGAGCAGTAATTGAATCAGGCAAGAAATCTCTTTTTGACCTTGAAGTCTGAGATTCAGATTTTACGTACTTGCCCATCATCAAATTCAAGGGAGACATGGTATTAATTTTTCTAGTTTTTTATATATTTTTTTACAATAACCTAATGGTACTAAATAAAATGCCCTCGAATGGAAAATGCATGAATCATCAACAAATTCATCCACCTGCATACATAAACAAAAAATTTTGAGGAAGCCCAACTTGATTCACAAATCCAAGTTTTTCATTTAACATTTTATCTGCTATAAAAAAATTAACAATAAGCAGTTTAAAGATTATGCAAAATCTGATATAAGAAAGATTGTGACTACATGTGGGAAGAAATGTGGTATATGAAATAGATAATACTATGTTTAAATGCCTTAATGGAATTATTCCTAAAGCATTTAAACAATATTTAATTCAACTGAAGAGCTTTATGCCTTTGTATTATTATGTTATAAATTTTAAAAATCAAATAATATTTAAAAAAAACAGTGTATGTGGGTTGAACATGTTGAAAGGACTGTCCCTTTATATAACTTCTGTGATTTTCAGGAGAACATGATTTTCATACAATTGGTAAATTACAAGCCACATTAGACAGATCTCTCCTCATTTTAAAAAAGTAAATAGCTAATTGAATTCATGCTCATTTGAACTTCAAAGACTGAATTGGCCTTAAGCATCACAGAGTTTGTTTTCAAGGTATTATGTTTTGATTACAAAATTTTTTGAAGTCCTGTTTTTAAGCCATCTTTAAAGCTGTCATACCATATTTCCTATAATACCCATAAAAACATTGATTTAGTGGGGAAGTAGTTCCCATTGACTTCCATAGACATGTTCACATTCCTTTAGTGTAGTCACTAAGGTCCTTTGTGATCCCAACTTCCTCTAACTCACTAGGTACCCTCTTCATTTAGCATCACCCAGATATGTACTCTGTCCTATCCACATGGCCACATCCCTCTGACCTTGCTTGAGTCACAAACGACCTCTGTGTAGGGAATGCCTACTCATCATCCATACTCAGCTGAACCAGTGCCTTCTTGATGAAGAGAACTCTTATGTCTCCCTTCTGTTGCCTGTTAGAATTAATCACTCCTACCTTTCTCTATTCTTCTATGGAACTTAGCTTACAAATACTACATTTAGTTTTCTACTTTTTATTTAACCTAGATATTTAGAAATTCCTGATTCTACTCATTACCAACTAGATAATAAGATTCCTAAGGAAGTAAACTGTGTATATTCAGTGGTTAGGAGTTTGGGCTAAGAAGTCAGAGACCATGATTCATGCTCTAATTCCACCAATTTCTGGCGAGCAAATATGGCAAAGTTATTAGCCTCTCTAAGCTTTTTTTCTTGTCTACTATGAAACTATAGTATGTATCTCTTAGGATTTTGTAAAGATTTAAAGAAATCATGCAACCTGTAATGCATGTATCTTGGTGACTGACATATAATAAATTCTCAATAGCTGTTAGATATTTTAATTACTGATTATTTAGTATCTTTCATAGTTGAACACAGTAACACAAGGCAGATGCTCAATACTCCTGGATGAATAACTGAATAAATGAACAAAATTAAGTCAATAAAGAAGAAGAAAAGTCTTTAATTTATAAAGGGTTTATCGACTCTTCCTAAGAAACACTGTCTGAACATCTAAAACTGTGAAAGGATCCTAAGTTTTATGGAGAAATTTGTTTCCTTGTTGGGAAGGTGATTATATAGGGAAGCTATATCCCTGCTCCCCTTATATAGGCATGCCCAGCATGTCTGTATAAGCAAACCTGAGTGCCTGGCTAAAGAGCTAAGAGTGAATCACTTTTGCTCTGATGTTAGAGAAAGAGCATAAATGAGGAAAAAATAGAAAAAAATATGGGAAGGAATATGTTGGAAGCAATGGGAATTTAGGATTCTTCTGTACCTCCCTTAATTTTCACATTTTTTGAAGTTAGCTTTATACTCCGAACCACAACCCCAAGGTCAAGAGTTGCATGTTCTACTGACTGAGCCAGTCAGGCACTCCTCATATATTTTCTTCAAAACTGAGTATATATAAGCCCCATTGATAAAGGGATTCTCTATGGGGGGAATATAATTCCCAGACCAGTGCAACCAGTTGCAAGAATGGAGATTTGGGGAATTATTACCACACCATAAACCAACAAACTACAACTGATATAGAACTCATCTGGGATTCATTCTTAGAGCAATTAAATCCTCCTGCAAAACCCCTCAGGAGCTTCCTCTGCCCTTGTCACACACACACACACACACACACACACACACATACACACCCCAAAAATTAGCCAAGACTAGTCTGGGCCAGCAAAATCAAGGTACTCACTATACTTTCTATTCACTTTGGAAAACTCAGTAGTTAACAACTGCTACACACTTATACAGCATCATTCTGTTTGTGCATGTTCAAACATTAACAAGTATATGTGCATATGTATGTGTACACATTGATTTTATAACTGACTGTATCTCTAGATATGCATTATGAGAAGACCTGACTCCTGCTTTCTAGGACTTACAATACTGATGGAACTTCACATATGAAACCCTGGGAGCATGAATAAGTAGTTATTTCATTACATCAAACACTGGTTTGTCCCACACAGTTAGTGTGCTAAGTATAGAGGATGATGCATACACATAACATCTTGCTAGATGCGGTTTCTGTTATCAAGGAGATTGCCTCCTAGCAATTATATACCATATATATATATATATATATACACCAAATATAGCATATTTATACCCTAGCATAGAGGGTATAAATATGCACATGATCAGCTAGAAACTATCTTAAGATATAAAGTAATATATACCATAAAGGAGGGTGAAACAAAGTGCTCTGGGAGATCATACTCAGGAAAGATTTGAGATGTTCCATGATGAAGTAGCTTTTGAAATTGTTGATTGATGGGAAGAGAGTCATTGCATTTGAGAATGAGTGCATGCTGTGATTAAAATCACAGAATGGGAAATAATAACTCGTTTTGGTTAAAGCATGGGACTCAGAATGACTTAAGAGATGTATATTAGTTTTCTAGGGCTGCCATAACAAATATCACCAATTGGTGGTTTAAACAACATTTTCCCACAGTTCTGGGCTCTAGAAGTCCAAGATGAAGGTTTCAACAGGTTTGGTTTTTCCTAAGGCCGCCTTTTGGGCTTGCCATGGCCACCTTCTCACTTTGTCTTCATTTGATCTTTCTTCTGTACAAATGCATCCATGATATCTCTTTGAATGTCCTTTTCTTATAAGGCCACCAGTTCTATCAGATTGGGGTCCCATCCTAATGACTTCATCTTAATTAATTTAATCACCTCTTTGAAAGACTTAGCTCCAAATACATTCACATTCTCAGATACTGGGAGTTAGGGCTTCAACATATGAATTTTGGGAAGACATAATTCAGTCCATAACAAGGTGAGTAGACTGAATAAAGTAGAGGCTGATTGGCAACTGGGAAGAACTGAAAATTTGTGATCAAGATAAGGACACACAATTAGAATGGTGATTTAGATAGTTCATGTGAGGTTTGTAGGACCAGCACAGATTGGACAGATGTTTTCAAATATAGGCAGCCAATAACCTGGTTAAAGATAATATCACTGGGTGTGGAGGGAAAGGCATACATATGGGAGGAAATGTGAGACAGAATAAATAATGACAACAAAACTATAACTGATTTTATTTTGGTGACCAGATGTTTTGTGGCCAGTTATGGCCACAAAAAGGTAAGAGTCTTGAAGAGAATAGAAATGTAAGTCTTAAAAACAGAGCTAGAGTCCAGAGGGTTGCCTAGATGGCTCAACTGATTGAACATTCAACTCTTGGTTTTGGCTCAGGTCATAATCTCACAGTTCATAGGTTCAAGGCCTGCATTGGGCTCTGTGCTGACAGCAGAGAGCCTGCTTAAGATTCTCTCTCTTTGCCCCTCTCACAATCTCTCTCTCAAAAATAAATAAATAAACTAAAAAAAGAGAAAGAAATGTAGTCTAGAGAAGTAGAAGGAGATTCTGAAATGAGCTATGAAGTTAGAGGAGGTAATTTTACAATATCAGTAGAGTGTTTAAAACTGTGTATGGGGCAAACAAAAGCACATTCTGAAAAAGGGTGTTAGATTTGGTAACTAGGGAAATATTGGCAACCTTATCAGTCTAGAAGAGAGCAGGGATGAGTTATAGAGGAGATGGAAGTGGAGGCTGGATAGAAGCTTGATTGCACAGCACAAGGGAGTATAAAAACAAGGTCTTAAATATAGTAGAAAATATCATAACGTTAACTTTGTTAACTATTTGGTCATTTAATTTTACAACACCTCATGAGGTAAAAACTATCATAATCCCCAATAAGCAGATGGAGAAGATAAGACATATAGGTAAAATATCATATTTAATGTTATATAGCTAGTAAATCAAAGAGCTAGATCTGACCTTAGGCATCTAACTCCATAATACATATATTTCACTATTGTTATTTTGTTTCTCTACATAAATTTGCTTGATGGTGAAAAGAAATTCATTTCACGAGTTTGTTACACAGCAGAGGGCTTATGTGAGTACTCATCATAAGCAATAAAATGGGAGCAAGTTGAGGGAATAGGTAAAATTTATGTATTTGGACGTTGCAGTATGAGTCATTTCCTAAGTGAAAGAGTCATACATATTACCCTTCATTGGTACATTTATTCAACAAATATTTGTTGAATATCTACTACATTCCAGGCACGTAACACCAGAATCTAAAGATATGATGGAAAAAAACCCCACAGAACTGGTCCCAGGACTTACGGATTTTTCATCTAGTAATGCTTACAGAGACCATCAGCAATTTGATAAAGAATGGAGCTAGCTATTTGGTATCAGAGGTCATAGATTATAATAAACTACCTTCACCATTATCAGGACATACAATTCAAGGAAAGTCATTATACCTTTGATATCCCAGTTTGTCCATCAATAAAACAGAGATAAAATTATAACAGACTTTTATATCTTTGAATAAAAGGTACATTGGAGAGGTGAAGCAATATTAATAAATGAAGATAGCATATAATACTGTTTAGTAATAAGAAATCTTCATTTTATTTTCATTAGGGAAATATTAATTATTGGATTTGACCCAGGCAGGCTTGTTATTTCAATAATCTTTAGAGGCTTTTATGGTTTTCCCCAGAAGTAATAAAGCTATAATTTATAAAATCAGAAGTTAATTAAATGAAAAAATCTTACAGTAAAATTATGTTATGATTGAGATTTAACATGAACATAATTTAAGACATTGTTATGACTCCTCTAGTAACCATACTTCGCCCTCTCTCTATGTCTATGTCTATGTCTATTTAATAGACTCTAAGAGTTGGACTGAGTTGTTGTCTGACCAAATACATTAAAGTATTTGCATTTTGAAATCTCGATGGATATTTTTCCATTTTAAAGGTATAGTAGAAATATTTTTTCTTATTGCTTATAAATTAGCACCTGCATGTGGAAAGTAGCAAACTGAACAGAAGAAGCCAGCATAGATCTCATAGAACTTTCTTCTAAATTGATTTTTTAAAGGGTTTCATTTTTTTAAGTTTATTTATTTATTTTGAGAAAAAGAGAGAGAGACAGAGAGAGAGGGAGAAAGACAGCACAGAGGAGGGGCAGAGAGAGAGAGGGAAAGAGAGAATCCCTAGCAGTTTCTGTGCTGTCAGCACAGAGCCTGATCTTCATTCCATGAACCAGGA
This sequence comes from Panthera uncia, assembly GCF_023721935.1. Classification (NCBI taxonomy): domain Eukaryota; kingdom Metazoa; phylum Chordata; class Mammalia; order Carnivora; family Felidae; genus Panthera; species Panthera uncia. The sequence goes on from NC_064810.1 coordinate 90,250,670, forward strand.
AATCATGATCTGAACTGAAATCGAGTGGGATGCCTAACCAACTAAGCCACCTAGGCATGTCCAACTCATTTAATTTTAATATAGTTACTATTGGTAAATCAGGGAACAGGATATCTTGACTTTAGTAGAGCACTCCCTTAGATGTGAACATTTTGGTCAGTAATTAAATAAGGAAATAAAAAAGTGTATAAAATGTATAGATGACACCAAACACAGAGGGCTAGCTGTTACGAGAAGTAACAGAATCAAGGTTGAAATTTACCTTCACAAACACTAACAAGGTAATCCTAAACCCAAACTACTGGTGAGGCAGAAATTAGGTTTTCACACAATCAACTGTACAAGCCTAGCTTGGTAGAGAACTTTCTTGCCAAGAATTTATGGGAAAGTTCTAATAGTTTAGATTAACCATAATTTTATTTTTTTAAATTTATTATTATTATTTTTCAATTTAAATCCAAGTTAGTTAACATATAATGTAATAATGGTTTCAGGAGTAGAATTTAGTGATTCATCACTTACATACAACACCTAGTGCCTCATCCCAACAAGTGCCCTCCTTAATACCCATCATCCATTTAGCCCATATCCCCACCCAACACCCACCAGCAACCCTCAGTTTGTTCTCTGTATTTAAGTCTCTTATGGTTTCTCTCTCTTTCTCTCTGTTTTTATCTTATTTCTCCTTTCCTTCCTCTATGTTCATCTGTTTTGTTTCTTAAATTCCACATGCAAGTAAAATCATATGAAATCTGTCCTTTTTTGACTGACTTATTTCACTTAGCATAATACACTCTAGTTCCATCCATGTGGTTGCAAATGTCAAGATTTCATTCTCTTTGATCGCCAAGTAACCCCACACCTTCTTTATCCATTCATCAGTCAATGGACATTGGGCTCTTTCCCTACTTTGGCTATTGTTGATAGTGCTGCTATAAACATTAGGGTGCATGTGCCCCTTTGAATCAGCATTTTTATATCCTTGGGATAAATACCTAGTAGTGCCGTTGCTGGGTCATAGGGTAGTTCTATTTTTAATTTTTTGAGGAACCTCCATACTGCTTTCAAGAGTGTGATTGGCCATAGTTTGTAGACAAATGGCCCTGAACAGTGTTAATACAGAAATAATAATAACAAAGCTAACAGGAATCTGTAGGCCACCCAAATCAAACTATAGGTTCCAGATTATAGAGAAGTGATCATTGCTTTGTGGATCTGGTGCTTGATTCAATTCTGAGAAACATAATTTAAGTGACACTGATAATCAAAACCTCATCCACAGAGGAAGAAATTACAGAATTGAATGTGAATTATTTTAGGTCATTTATAAGATCCATTCTAGCATCAAAGTGCTATGATTCCATGAAAAGTGTAAACTGTTGCAGACCATGTTTGTATCAAACAAATCCCATTAAATACTGTACATATAATCCAGTACTTCTTATATACCAGTACTTATATACCAGTACTTCTAAAATCTGAGTTTGCATCAAAATTATTACCTTGATAAATCCCACTGTAAAACAATACCAGCTCTCCTCATATTAACTCAGGGGAAGGCATCTAATCATTTAGGCTTTATAGATAAGATAGGCAAATATGGTTTTTTCTTCAAGAGTCTTATTTTTCATCCAGCTTCTTTTGTAACAAACTCTATTTTTACACTGAAATTTACATAAAGAGATACATTAGATTTAAAAAAATATTCTATGTGTATTTTTGTAGGAAAAGGTATCTATTAGACAAGAAAATCTTTTAAAATTGTGTTTAGGCTAAGCATGAATTGGAATATAAAATAGTTTGCCCAAATCATTTTGTTTTAATATACATCTACTTCATAATTCAAAGCAGTGCTTCTCAAATTTTAATGTGCATATAATACACCTGCAGATCTAGCATAAAACCTCAAATTATGCATTTCTAGCTAGTTCCCAGGTGATATGCTTTTGGTCCACTGACCACTCATTGACTAGCAAGGATTTAAAGAACTGTGCTCTTCTAATATTACCAATTATTCTGAAATAATTCCTGCTAAATATATCATGTAAAATTAAAGAAGTTATCTTCAAAAAGGGAAAAGAACCTTTGCAATTTTCTGTTCCTTGAAAGTCCTTAGCACTTCTGATATGATTCTTCTGAATAATGTCACTCTTTTTCCTTTGAAACATCAAGGCCTTCTTCCTACCTCCTCCACCTCAAAGGTGAGGCCCTTCCTTTACATGAGGGCTCACCAACTTGCCTCTCATTCAGTGGTTGCCATTTCAGCCTCACTCCTCCTCAATTCCCTGCTACTCCCTTTGGTTTTATGCTGTAGTCTTTCCCATAGGGCTTTGAGGTTGTTATGGACTGAAAGTTTGTGTCCTACCCAAATTCATATGTTGAAATCTTACCCCAAATGTGATGTGTTAGGAGGAGGGGGTGTTTGGGGAGGTGACATGGGTGGAACCTTCATGAGTAGGGTTAGTACTGTTCTAAGAGTTTTGATAGAGCTTGCTTTCTCTGCTCTGCCCTCCATTATATGAGTTTGCAACTGGAAGAGGGACTTCACTTTGCTGGCACCCTGATGTTGGACTTCTAGGCTCCAAAAAATAAGTTTCTGTTATTTAGATACCACCTAGTTTATGGCATTTTGTTAAAGCAGCCTGAGTTAAGACAGAGGTCTTCTATATACTTCTCTAATTTCCTTTTCATAAAGTATTGACATTTTGTGGATATACGAATTACTCAAAAATCTTTATCCCAACCCAACTTAAAATCCTGACCTATATAAAAAAACAAAAAACAAAACTTCTTGCTATGAATAATCATGCTTCTGACCCATACAGGACCATGAATGAGGAAAGCTGGGACAGCACCAACTCCTTTCACATGCCTTCTCTGCTCCTCTAAACTTCTTCCCAGTAGGTGGTGCAGAATGACTTCCTTAGAGGCAGAAAATTTAATGTAAAACTTACTGTGGCCTTTAACACTTGTCTGCTTCTAAGGGAAAAAAAAAAACTCAAGGTCCAGTTTCATACAACCTGCCACCTATTAGTGATTTCATCTAGGCCAGCCGTTCTTAACTTGCAATGCTATTGGAATCACTTGGGAAGCATTAAAAAAATATTGATTCCTGGACCCCAATTCCATTCCAGAGTCCCATTCCATTGGGAGGAGCCTGAGCATTGGTATTTTAAGAAATATGTTTCGGTGATTTTGTTAACTTAACTTACCTCACTTTCATTCCAAACTCTCCCATTTTTGTTTCTAAGACATCTTTTTTACTCATGTTAAAGCATTTCTTCTTCAAAAGGGTTTTTCAACCTCAGCAGTATGGACATTTGGGACTGGATAAGTCTTTGTTGTGAATCTATGTTGTGGAGGTTCCTCAGAAAATTAAAAATAGAACTAACATATGATCCAGCAATTCTACTTCTGGGTATTCATCTGGAGAAAGCAAAAATACTAATTCAAAAAGATATATGCACCCCTATGTTCACTGCAGCATTATTTATACTAACCAAGACAAGGAAACAACATAAGTGTCCATGGATAAATGAACAGATAAATATATTGGTATATCCACCAATATATAATATAATGGAATATTATTTCATTAAAAAGAATAAAAAAGAATAAAGTTTTGTTATTTGCAGCAACATGGTTGGGCCTTAAAGGCAGTATGCTAAGTAAAATAAGTCAGAAAAAGACAAATACCATATGATTTCACTTATATGTGTATTCTAAAACACACACACACACACACACACACACACACACATACACTCATAGGTGCAGAGAACAGATTGGTGGTTACCAGAGGTTGGGGGTAGGGGTGAAGAAAAATGATGACCTTTTTAAAATTTAATTATATTGAATAATAATGTATCAAAAAAGAAAATTAAAAGTGTTCCAAAATCAAGTACAGCATGTGCACTTACTAATGATTCCAGTGCAAATTGGTACAGCTTTAAAAAAAAAAAAAAAGATAAATCTTTTTAAAACCTGGATTTTTAACTCATTACCTAGCCAGTTCAAATCATTCTATCATAACCTTTAAAGGTAAACCTGAAGATTTTAGGCTGGTAGTTTGAAAGCACATTTTAATTTTGCCTCCATCTGCTTTCTAACTTTATCTTCCATGAAAGATATTGGATTAGTGTGCTTTACAAACACCTTTTGTTGATGAATCCTCAGTACAATTAAATCTTGCATTTAAGCCTGACAAAGTATAATTGAGCTGTGTGTGTGGCAGGGGTAGGGGATGGTGTACAGTAGGCTTAAGTACCACGCAATAAACACTAGAGAGCCAGTCCTTGTCCAGGCTCCCTGGGTCTCCTGGGGTTTGGAAGAGCCCAAGGGAGGACCAGTGACCACCCCATTCACCCCTCGCTCTCATCCCTCACCACTCACAGAGTAATTTAATCCCGGTTTACCAATGAACACATCTGATCTGACGCATGTCTGGATTTGCACATGTTGCCACATTGCCCCGCTCAGGTCAGTTTTGCCTTTTCCCTTCTTCACCTAGAGCATTTAAATTTACTGTCATTTAAGTTCCACTAAATTCGTGAATTATTCTCTAGTCACTTCCACCCAATGAGATCTCTCTCTTCTTTGCATTCTTACTCTCATTGTGCAACTCTCATATTGGTTGTTTAACATATTTTACCTTATATGAAACATAAAGGCAATTTCTTAATCAATACACTAGAATTATCTTAACAATCATTTAGCCAACTCCATGGATCAAGCAAACTCTGTTACCTTTGTGAAACCTATTGATTGCTCTCTAGCACTTGCAGAATCTCAGAGGCTGTAGGATTTTCTCTGACTCATCCACTTACTTTTGCTTTCACAAGTGGAGTTGTTTGCTTAGCAAAATTATTTCATACATTGTTTATGCCAGTTGAATTTGTGTAGGTGTATACGTAAATTCTTTCTCTTAACAATGAAAATGAATGTCAATATAAAGAGTCACTCCTATGAAAACTAACTTAGATGTTTTGAAAAAAATTCAGGTGACTTGTTGTGAATTAGGTGTGGCAGCATAACAATTCAAAATAGCTGCTCATATTGATGAACAACTTTCTTGAAGATTTACTCTGTTTAAGGAAGTGAAAGCTGGGCATTTGCAGTCAGGGTATCATAGATAAGAAAGAATGAAAAGAATTCCCATCAGCGGACCAGGACACAAATGCAAGTTGTTGTTCCTACATCAAAAGACTGGCACAGTAATGTGTATTTACATATTTAGGGATAAAATATTTAAAGTATTCATGCAATTCTTTATTATGATCCCCTGTTTTAATGGGCTTTTGAAGACTTAGTCATATTATTAAAGAAAACATATGTTACTTCTTCAAATTAATAACTCTAGAAAGCCTGGTAATTATCACATTATTTAAAGTAAGTTTTACTCTTCTTTTGGAGATGTGATTGTATTTCAAAATGCTTTGCCCTGTGTACTTATTAGTGATATGTTTTCATTATTCAAGGGTGGATTCAATTCTTTGGAATTAGTTAAATGCCAACTGAAACTACTTTTGCGAATAAAATAGTGATCATGCTGGGTAATACCAGCTTCGGGCAAAAAGGAAGTATAACTAGAAAGGAAATTGATCTCTTTGTCTTATAAATTGGCTCAGAAGGCAACTGAAGAGGTAAGTTCCCAAAATGTTATTCGGATCTTAAAATATAAAGTGGTAGTAGGCGAATAAAGATACCCATTAGCTATAACTCTTAGAAAATTTTATATTCTTTTAATCAGTGAGTTTAAAAAAATTTTCAAATGTTATGTTCTATAAAACTTGTATTTGCATCATCTAACTCTTAGTAATTTTTTCCATTAATAGTGGAAATTCTATTTCTGGCTATTTACAACATAGATTCAGACATAACGAAGGTAAGATCATCTCTTAGAATCCCTCTAATGTTATCTATGACCAAGTACTTCAAATGAAATGCAGTCCTAGAATTTTTAAAACTTTGCTGGGTAGAATTTTGGAAAAAAAATGTCATCTAAAAGGTTTTTTTTTCAAAACTCCATGAAATCCCTTTTGGGGCAGATTGTTCTTGTGTTCTGGGAAAACTACCAACTAGACTTTCTATTATGAGAATATCAAACAGCCACGCTCTGCTAAAATGGATATAACTAGTCAGTTGTATCTCTAAGGAGTTCAACTATTCCATCAAGTTATTTTATGGGGCACCCAGAGTTGCACTGCATCTCTGGAAATAATGACGCCTATAGAGACAGGTTTGTAAGTATGGAGAAAGCATGCTTTATGTCTAAAGACTGTTGCTGACCCTTAGAGAAGTAATTGTATTTCCTTTACTGGTGTGTACAACTCCTGATAGGAATTTAGAGGCTGAAGATCAGCAGCAGAAGGAACTATTTGCAAGGGACCTATCACAGGCTGTATAATGAGTAATACCATTTTCAGACTCAGGTGATAGCATTTAGAGTGAGGTTAGAGGGTGCGTGTCCGTGAATGATGTTCTCTTTATCTTAGTCCAGAGCCCAGAATCAGACCAATATCTCAGGGGGTGACTTCACTGGAAGAACTTAAATCAGCAGGATCGTTGGTGCTCTTAGGGGATCTGTGGTAGGACACGAAGCGATTCTCTGATGAGAATGAAACAACATAGGTAGATTTAATCCTAAACACATGTCAGTGCTCTGGGGACTCTATGAAATAATTGGACTATAGGTAGCTAATCCCTGGTGGGCAGGGAGGGGATGAAATTGTCATAATTTGGGTTCTAATAAAAGTTATATTTTTATTTCACACATAATCAAGTGAAGCCTGACTTTGAGATTACACTTTACCATTTCTTCTTAAGGTATTTTAGCCACCTGCTAAAGAGAAATCATAACACTATTATTTCTTCCACTTAAACACTTAAGGCACGCAGAAGTTTTTTCTAAAGATGTAAGAGTGTGCCTTAAACTTAGACAAATTACATATGAATGGGAAAGCTGTCTGTGAACTAGGAATATTCCAACCAAAGTAACATGACCATAGAGTACCTGGCAAGTGAAATATCAATGGATAAGATAAAAGAGATAAATGCTCTGGAGATAGGCTGTCCTGAGTGGAAAGCCTGCTTGTGCTTCTTACTAAAAAAGTAACACAGGAAAAACTATGTATCCTTGTTGTACTTCACTTTCCTCCTTCATAAAATGAGTATAGAAAGAGTACCTACCAGGAGGTTTTACAGATCCTCTCAACTAATCTCAAGTGTAGCTCAATTCCTAGAGAAATTTGTACTGATGGTATTATGTTGCCCACCAGGACATTACTTGTCAAAGTATACTTTAAATGGGCAAGATCCTGGCTGAATCGTTATTTAGTGAGAATAGCACTGAACAAACCGTGCATCTCAATTCTAGCTCTGGATCTCCTGCAGCTGTGGAGCCTGGTTCCAGTATTTTACTTCACTGCAATGTAAAAGTCTCCTTTTTAAATTAGGTGTTTGAATTAGATCAGGGTCTTTTAAAAATGATTTATTAGTCCCCCCCCCACTTTTTTTTTTGTTGTTTTTAAGGCCCTTATTTTTCTCTTATCTGCAAAGTCCCTTTTGCCATGTGAAATTAACGTTCATTAGTTCCATAGGCTATGAAGTAGGTAACTTTGGAGGCCATTATTCAATCTACTGTAGGAATTAATCACATTACTTTATTTAACGGCAAAGGGGTGGGGTAGAAACTGAAGCCATTGGAAGCCATTGGATAGCTACTTGGCAGAAACCCTTCACTATGGAGGTGGGAATAGGAGAGCTAGCTGACTCTGCCACGCTCCTCCAGAGGGTTGTCACAAAAATTGAGATAATATGTGTAAAGATCTTTAACATAGTGCCTTGCTTATGTAAACCTTTGATATGCCATATCTATTATTATTCTGTTTACTTTGTGTTCATTTGCAGTATTCCTCTCTTTGTATACACTCTCTGTTTTACTACTTTGATCTTGACTCTTTTGGGTTAAAGGTTAAAACTTTGGGAAATATTTTCCAAAACAAACTCTTTTTCATTTGTGCTCTGGGATACTTACTATATGAGAGGTATTTATGATATAATGATTAAGAACACAATCTGGAAATCTGGGCAACTTAAATTTACCCTGCCTCAGTTTCTTCAATTGAAAAATGGGGGTGGGGCATCTGTGTGGCTCAGTCAGTTAAGCGACTGACTTCAGCTCAGGTCATGATCTCATGGTTCCTGAGTTTGAGCCCTGTGTTGGACTCTGTGATGACAGCTCAAAGCCTGGAGTCTGCTTTGGATTCTGTGCCTCACCCTCTCTCTCTGCCCCTCCCTGAGAGTGCTCTCTCTCTCTCTCTCTCTCAAAAATAAATAAATTTTTTTTAAAAAATGGGGCTGAATATAATATTACCATCCTCATAGGATAGTTATGAAGAAGAAGAATGATTAGAACAGTGCTAGAAACATAGTAAGCATTCAAGAAACACAGTTAACTCTAGAATCCATTTGATAGAGAGCTTACTAGAGGTAGGATTAGAGATCAAAAGCCCCACACTCTTCGCCTCCATTTGACAACTCTCAGCAGCCAATGAAACTCTAAGGCACTCTTAAGAGTCTATAAACATAGTTTAAAGGTCACTGTAATAGATGATTCTGGATGTTCTATCCAGCATAAAAGTGCTATGACTTTTGAAACTCTTCAAAGATGCAGAATCTTAATCAATTAACAGGTGTTTACCATGTCTACTCTGTTAGATAACTCATCTCTATGTTCGCTATGGATAGGTTGCTTCTCCATTATAATTTTGCACAAAAGTACCCTAAAGCCTCATTGTGACATAATTCAGTTTTGTTATCATTTATATCTCACCCCCTTCTAAAAATGATTTAATGCAGTTTATTGTGCATTTTTTAAAAATTTTTTTTTCAACGTTTTTTATTTATTTTTGGGACAGAGAGAGACAGAGCATGAACGGGGGAGGGGCAGAGAGAGAGGGAGACACAGAATCGGAAACAGGCTCCAGGCTCCGAGCCATCAGCCCAGAGCCTGACGCGGGGCTCTAACTCACGGACCGCGAGATCGTGACCTGGCTGAAGTCGGATGCTTAACCGACTGCGCCACCCAGGCGTCGCTATTGTGCATTTTTATGACGAGAACTTGTCTTGTGAAACAAGTTTCACAGTATAATTACCTGTGTATAAAATATATTCCATCCTTGGAGCGCCTGAGTGGCTCAGTCGGTTGGGCGACCGACTTTGGCTCAGGTCATGATCTTGCAGTCCATGAGTTCCAGCCCCATGTCAGGCTCTGTGCTGACAGCTCAGAGCCTGGAGCCTGCTTCTGATTCTGTGTCTCCCTCTCTCTCTCTGCCCCTCCCCCTTTTGTGCTCTGTCTGTCTGTCTCTCTCTCTCAAAAATAAATAAACATTAAAAAATTAAAAAAATATATATGTATATATATGCCATCCTGTTCCATCCCCCAAAGATGGATATAACCTTCTAAATTGATTTCACCACTCACTGACATATCACAAGCCACTATTGGGAAAAAACATTGCCTTGCATAAATTTGGGGCTTATATTATACCTTGTTAGGATGTTTTTTTTTCTGAGGAAATTCCTGGAAGGAATTCTTAGGAACCCATTCCAGACTTACTGAATCAGAAACTCTGGGTGTAAGACTGAGCAGTCTGTGTTTTAACAAACATTCCAGGTGATTCTGATGCACTAGAAAGTTTGAGGAGAACCAATTCAAGAAAGTAGCATTTCTTTGCTGTTACATATGCAATAAGGATCTCAAAATAGAAGTAGAAATAATTTAAGACATGTGGAATGGAAAGAAAGTGCTATGTAAATTGTAGATGCTGAGCCACAACCATTGAATAAAAGCAGGAATTAGAATTTTTCTATTTGACACCATTTGTGATTCTAAATTTTACTTTAAAAAATGACAATAAAGATACACTAATGCTTAGACTGATACTCTATGCTCTAGGGCATTCAATACATATTTGTTGGTGTTTTGGAACTTATTAAAGTCTGTTGTGATTAAAAACAAAACACAAAACAGTCTACCGTTAATCAGGAGCATTGTGGAAGTCTGATCAATTCACAGTAATCTTTTTCTTAATCCCCACTTCATTCATGGTAGAAGGTTCTCTGCAGTCATTTTGTACAATGGGATGCCACCTGGGCACATTTGATTTGATCAGGAGGAGCACCTGACTTATTCCAGCTCAGATCCTCCATTTCAGGAATTTGGGCTTGGGCTTCATGGAGATTTATTCATTCCATCTTTATGCAGCTAGACTTGAAATATATAAATTCAGGAACTAAGGAGAGGCTAAGTTTTTTTCCCATGTGCCTTTGAAAGAGAGAAATCTGGTCTACAGAAAGAATGGGGAAAGGCACCAAGAGGAGCAGAAAGTTCCCTGAGGCTCTAAGTCATTGGTTGCAGCTCCTTCCTTGAGAATCTTGAAATTCTGGCCTTTGGGTTCATGACTCCTGAATAATCTTCTAATAAAACCTCCTTTCAGCTAAAGTCAGCTCTGGTTAGTTTCTCTCATATGAAACCAAACCCTCAAAACATAGGCTGTTTGGCACGATAATTTTTAACAAACTAGCAAGAGGAAAGATGAATTTTCTGGTGCATGAAAATCCACAGAAGTTCACATGTAATGAATGCGAGATAAACACAAACGTTAGAGACTTTCACTCAAAGTCAGTATTATACTTTTAAAATATCTAACAGTATTTGAAGGTTTGGTGCTCAATTCTGCTAGCTTTAATCTCTCACCTTCTGTTTCCTCTTCACAAGGGTAAAGTTTCAGACATTTCCTCTGGAAAGCTGTTGATGTTGGTCTAGCCTTCTGCTTTGTATTATTACAGTTATTTGACATTTGTGAGGTATTCATGGTGTTCCAAAAACTGTTCAGAATTTTAAAAACAAGAATTTCAGTACCCTTTAAAAAAAGCACTTGTCCCCAATTATAACCTAAAGCCAAGGACTTAGATGCTGGTAGAGAGAAATGAAGGATTTACGCTGTCACTTAATTTTGCCTGTGTCTTTGCCAAACAAAATGTTTCACTGTAAAAGAGGTATGAATCACACATAGCTCAACATTTTGCCATCAGATATAAGATAGAGAACTAAATTTTAACAGGTTTTAAAACAGAGTTAATGCATTACTAATTAGGTTTTTTTTTGCTTTTTCTCAAGGTTAAATATAGAAATTTTCACACCAAAGAAACTCTCACTAAGTAATACCTGCCAATATATCAATTTATGTGTTTTGCAGTTTTAAGTGAAGTATGAAACTTATGTTTTTAATTTATTTTGCTTTTTTCATAAAAGTTAAACCTCCAAAATCCTTTATGGCAATCTACTTACATGGATTGAGGTGAAATATTTACCTACAATAATATGAGGCAAAAAAAACTGTGTTTCTCTTAACTTGATTTGTAGGCATTTATGTGTGTGTGCGTGTGCACACACACACACACACACACACACACACATTTTACTATTAAATTACTGAATGAAAAAGCTGAGCTACTCTTAGTTGTCCCCTGCACTATATACATCTATGGATATTCTGCTTTGAATAAGGTCAAAGCATTAAAAAAAAAAAAAAAAAAAAAAAAAAAAAAAAAAAAAAAAAGCAAAGCAAAGCAAAACAAAACAAAACAAAACAAAACAAAACAAAACTCTTTGGGACCTGCAACTCCATCTACTGACCAAAAGTTACTATAGCATTCTCCAGACACACACAGACATGCACGCGTGTGAGCACACGCACAGATAGGCCTTCTCTCTCTCCCTCCCTCCCTCCCTCCCTCTCTCTCAGAGAGAGAGAGAGGGAGGGAGGGAGGGAGGGAGGGAGAGAGAGAGGGAGGGGGGTAGAGGGATTGGGGCAGAGAGAATCTTAAGCAGACTCCACACCCAGTGTGGGGCACGACGTGGGGTCCCTCTCACCACTGTGAGATCATGACTGTGAGATCATGACCGGAGCTGAAATCAAGAGTGGAAGGCTTAACCGACTGTGCTACCCAGGCACCCCACTCTCTCTCACTAACGTTTGACCTAACTACTAGTAGCTCTTTTCATTTCATGCTATGATAACTTGTGTCTGCTCTGCAGCAAGTGGCATGAATCATATGTTCAAATTTGATCTGACGTTATGCTGCAAAGACAGCACAGAATGGACCTTTTTACTACACACCTGGCATATCCTTTATAAACCACAAGTAGCAATATAAATAACTAAATGAGTGAATTGCCTTGGCCACATACAAGTGAACCCATGGAGAACTGATCTTTAAGATGGTTTACATGCTCCACAACAAATTTAATATGTTTTAATGAAAATGTTTTATCATTGAATATAGGATCCAACCATGTATAGACCACTCATTATGAGAGTATTAAACTGTGTCCCAGTGACATCAAAATAATGAAAATGCCTGTAAGGTGTCCCTTTTCTATTTATTTACACATTTTAATCAGAAACAGGAGGAATAATGAATGATAACGAAGAACAATTTATCCCCCAGGAATTGAATAGCTTCTTCTCCTATTATACTACACAATCATTAATTTTAATTGCTTCAGATTTGTAACCCACATGGATAAAATTAAATCCATTCCAACAGGTGAGAAAAATAGACTAAGACTGCTGTAAATAGAAATAACTTCCAGGCTATTTTTTAACAAATAAGCACAAGTACTGCTGAATTATTTGGCTTAAGGATGTAAGATAAACATTTGGGTTCTTATGATAAACAGAATTTTAGATGATATTCATGCCATTAATATATTCTTGTCTCTTTGCATCTATGAAAATGAAAGAATATGTTAAAATCTAACACAACATACTCTAAGAGTGTGTTAAAGCTACACATTTACTGTTCAGCATAAAAGGTCACCACAATATCTATTTCTGGACAAATTCATCATCATATTTTAAAAAGATAAACCTATTTCTTTTCAAAAATTTTTTTGAAGTTTATTCATTCTTGAGAGAGAGAGAAAGAGAGAGAGAGAGAGAGAGAGAGAGAGAGACAGAGTGCGAGCAGGGGAAGGGCTGAGAGAGGGAGACACATAATCTGAAGCAGGCTCCATGCTTTGGGCACAGAGCCCGATGCAGGGCTTGAACCCACAAACCATGAGATCATGACCTGAACCAAAGTCAGACACTTAACCAGATGAGACACCTAGGTGCCCCCCAAAAAAGATAAACCTACTTTACTTACAAAAATACTTTCTACATGGGACATTAATGTTTGATGTTTCTGGCAGTTAGACCATAAATATGTATCTTATTCTTGAACCACTTAAAATTAAATAAATAAATAAATAAATAAATAAATAAATAAATAAATAGAGCCACCAGTGCATTTGTTGAATTAGAAATTTCTTAGCTGTGCAGGTGTGCCCACAGCTTAGTGCAGGGTGGAACAAAAAAAGCTTTCTCCACTTCCTGTCTCTATACTTCTGCCCTGAGGTTCTATGCACAGCTTCAGGGCCAGAATCATGACTATCCAGCACAATGCTTTTCCATTTGAGTACTGACACATTATTGAGTCATAACTCATTTTAATGGGTCACCACCAGATTTTTAAAAAATCAAATAGAGAAACATAACTTAAAAGACTAGAATTTCTTGCACTAATAAAAGTAAATATGGCTTTATAACATTTATATATTTTGTATTTATACATATGTATTATATATATTTATGAGTAGTATACAAACATATATAGATATATATACACATGCATATGTATAAACATAATATATAAACAAACATGAATATACATATGTATATTGTGTGTGTGTGTGTTCTGGGAAATGATAACCTTATTCCATACTATTGAAATTGTTGACAAAAAAGTCAAAAATGTTTGAAAGTCACCATTCAAGTGAGAGCAGCTACTGATAGCCAGGAAAGGAAGACCCTATGACAGTGTTTCTCAAAGTGTGATTCTTAGACTACTTGTGTCAGAATCACCTGACCCTAGGCTCCACTGAAAGTCTCCTGGTCAAGTACCTCTGGTGTTGAGCCTGTTCATGCAAAACTGGTTCTCCAGTTAATTCTTCTGTGTCCCAACATTTTTGGTTTATTATTCTAGAGACCATCTCCACACTGAGGGGGGTGTCTAGAGCCTTCAGTATGTACAGAGGAATTATTATCTTCTCTACATTCTACTTCATTCTAGATTTGTGATGTCCAATACAGTAACTACTGGCTACATACAGCTATTTAAATTTAAATTTAAATTAATTAAAATGTAATAAAGTTGAGGAATCATTTCCCAAGTGACACTAATCACATACCAAGTGCTCAAGATGCATATGCCTAGTGGCTACTTTATTGGGTAGTGAAGATATGGAATATTTTTTATCATCACAGAAAGTTCGATTGGACAGCTCTGCTCTAGAGGTTTACAATGAATTATAGAATTTGGTACACCACGTTTTGACACTGAGTACATTCATACAAATCTAGGATATTGAATCACATACAATTTCTAAAACGTATATAAGTCACAGGGACGATATATTTTTATTGATATTAAAATATTTTCTGTTGGATTATAGCAATTATTAAGATTTTTTAACATTTCAAAAACAACAGGTAGGCAAAGGAGGGATAAATAGAGTATAGAGGATTTTTAAGGAGTGAAACTATTCTGTATAATACTACAATGGTGGACGTATGTCATTGTACATTTGTCCAAACCCACAAATGTACCATACCAAGAATAAACCCTAATGTAGACTTTGGACTTTGGATGATAATGATGTGCCAATATAAGCTCATCAGTTGTAACAAATGTGTCACTCTGGTGGAGTATATAGATAACCGAGAAAGCTTATGTGTGTGGGAGCTGGAAGATCATGGAAAACCTTTATACCTCCTGCTCAGTTTTGCTGTGAACCTAAAACTGCTCTTAAAAATCAAGTCTATTAAAAAAAGAATATATGCTTAGAAAAAATATTTTTTAATGTTTATTTATTTATTTATTTGTTTTGAAGAGAGAGAGAGAAAGAGAGTGTGCACAAGTGGGGGAGGGGCAGAAAGAGAGAGAGACGGAGACACAGAATCTGAAGCAGGCACAAGCCTCCGAGCTGTCAGCACAGAGCCTGATGTGGGGCTCGAACCCATGAACCGTGAGATCATGACCTGAGCTGAAGTGGGACACTTAACCGACTAAGCCACGCAGGTGCCCCAGAATACATATTTTAATAAAAAATTAAAACAGAGTCAAAAAGCATTCTTTATATTCTAATATCATATACCATTTTAAATAAAAAATATATTTGATTAGAATACAATATTTATGAATATTCATAACTATACACACATTTCATATCAAACAGCTGTGAGTTGTTTACTAATTTTCCCTTTAAATTATTGTCTCAAGAAGGCACATACTGCTTGAACTATTATAATCAAGTTGCCAATAGAGTAAACAACTTGCATGATACTAGCTGTGCATCAAATAATATTCAAAATAGATTAAGACCCTCTGAAAAATAAAACTTCAAAGCAATAGAATATTGTAAATTGAAATTGTTATGCAAGTCATAAAAATTTGCATACTCATTTGCAAAAATTTTCAAACCAGTTGCAATCTTAAGTATGTATCAAACAAAATGTATTTCTTTATAAACGTATTGTTGACCTATCCCTTTTAAAATGTGTTCACTCATGATAGGGAAGTAAAGAAAATAGTCAACAAGTAGAGTCTAAATGAGAGAGAAAGGTAATGTAAGCAATAAGTACATGGAGAAAATTGTTAGGTTTCCTAGCACCCTAAAAACTAGGAAATAAAGGAAGTCACATTTTCCTCAAGTATAACTATATAATCATCCAATGGAGTTTGGTGCGGCTCATTGTTGGTGGCCTATTTAACAGCCATTTTTACTTCTTGCTTGTTAAGCATCCTCCACTCTCATCCTGGGCAATGTGCCCAGCCACTGAGAATGGATCATGATTATTCTAAACCAGTTATGCCAATCCTATTTTTCTATGCCAGTAATTTGTCTAGCTAGAATTGAGCTGGTGATCCAGGTCTGCCCACAGAGAAGTAAAGTGTGACGGGTAGCTTGGACGAGGTGGGGTGCCAGAATGTTTCTGATAAGACAGTGCTCTAAGATTAAAGAGCCTTGTTGTCCTTTCCTTCCTTTCTTGGTTTGTGTGATGTTCTACAAGCACTTGTAGCTGTGAGGATCGTGAGATGCAAAACCAAAACACTGAGCCTGGAGGAAAGGAAGGGTGGGAGAAGAAGGTCTTCGATGAGTTAGTTGAACTGCTTGTTACACTTGCCCTGAGACTACAAATTCTCGCGTTTCTTTTTATTTTTTAAAAAAATTTTTTAATGTTTATTTATTTTTGAGAGAGACAGAGACAGAATGCAAGTGGCTTAGGGGCAGAGAGAGAGAAAGACAGAATCCAAAGCGGCTCCAGGCTGTCAGCACAGAGCCCGATGCGGGGCTCGAACCCACGAGCTGTGAGATCATGACCTGAGCTGAAGTCGGATGCTCAACTGACTGAGCCACCCAGGCATCCCTCATGTTTCTTTTTAAATGTTTTTATAGTTTAAGCTAAGGTGAATGGAATTTTTGGTTACTTTTGGCTAAACATATTCTAACTGTTATAGCGGGTGAGAGTAAAGGTATGCAAAGTAATATTAAAGTTAAAAAGACTCCTAAATTAGACTATAACTTGACTCAAGTCAATCTAATTTAAAAAAGGATATATCAATCATAAAGGAGGCTGCTCAGGCATGGAGGTATAGAAAAAGAAATAGAGAGAAACATAAACCCTGACCCTTATTCAAGTACTTCACATGGGAGAGAGAATTTTGGCAATAGACTTGAAATATTATGATCCTGTTGTCAAAGTTATCTTTATAACAGGGTTTTTTCAAACTTTCTTAGCTGAAGATAATTTCTTAGGAAAAATGGACTCAGACTGTTTTGAGTACAGCATGTGACTTCCCATGTAGATTTGCCTAAAGGTAAGGAATGTGTAAGTCACGCTGATGCTGTTACAGCAGTCGATGTGACTGTTGGGGTTCTCATTCTAGGATACCAACTGTCTTATACCCCATGCCCTGCAGGCCTCGTTAATAAGTAGCAACCTGAGAAAGACATGACAGAATGAAGTTAGCTGAACCCAAGCCTGGTGACTTCACCAAATTAAGTGTCACTTCATGAAGATTCTTGCCAATCAGCTGGCTAGTCTCTCCTGCCTTATCTTGCCTTCAGCATTTTAAGTGAGAGAAAACAAAAGTGGATTGGACAACAGAGATGGAACCAGAGAACAAGGTTGAGAGGTGATGAAGTGAGATGATGGGGACAGTGGATGGAAATGTCAGGGAGGTTAATAAGATGCTTAGGAGAGAGTAATGGTACTGAAGGACAAGAAGAAGAAAAGAGGACGTTGAAGTAGGAAGGACGTTAAAGTAGGGTTGATCAATTAAATTAGAAAGTGAGAGATAAATATTATTTAGGGATTAATAAATTTTCAAAACAGAACTATTGGTATATGGAATTCAGAAAATTTGAGCAGGGAACAAAGAAGGTAGAGAAGAAAAGGTTAATTCCTGCCTGGACGCTGTGCTTGAGAAAGCATTAATAATAACTGGAGCAAATATTAATATTCCTTGGAAGTTGTGACAGGTAGACTTGTGCTAATAAGAAGGTAAAGTATTTCCACCTTGGTTCTCCCAGTTAAAGTCAAAGAAACCTGCTTTTTTTCTTCATCTATCCTAGAATTGGCTGAAAATAATGGCTATGAGAAGCCTTACTAAGAGTCTATGAAACTATATTTCAAAAGTGGGCTTATTCAGTAATTGGGTATCTTTTTACTCGAGGTAGTAGAAAAAAGTGAGCTTTCTCAAAATGAAGCTGTACATCTTTATCGTTGCTCTAGTCACATTAACTGAGTAGAAACTACTAGCTTTAATAAAATGAAAATATACTTTAAATCACTGACATTGATAAGGAAAGGCATTTGGGATATTTGACAGTAAAGCCATGACTAATTGACAATCTCATTAATTCTCAAAGCAAGTGAGAATTAGGAAGTAAGACCTTCCTTTACTGATAAAACCAAAAAGAATTGTTAAGTCAATTGTTAAGTCCAACTGAATCACAGTATGGCATATTCTCAATGCAACCATATAATTATAAATAACTACAGGGCAGAGCTGGATCTGCACATTGCCCTTTGCACAGCTGAATAATTGTTTTACTGGTGAAAATAAAGGTAAAGGTGATGATGGTAGTGTTGTAGATGGAATTATTCTACTAAGGTAAGCCGGGTTAACAGATATGGAAAGGAACTATAAACACAGAAACAAAACACGGGAGAAGTCATGGCAATTTTTACAGACTTTTGGATTCAAGCCTTGGTATTTTTCATATAATTCTTGCCATATTTTCGTCAACCCTCTTACGTTGAGATTAGTGCTAAATAGAAATCAAGCGAGGGCATTAAATTCTCCTTTCCAACTGCAAATTACAAATGGTGATCTCATTTTCCCAACTGGTAGCATTTTCATAGTTGATTCCCTCCAACTTGGATTTCTTCAGTCAATGACAGGGCCAAAGTCAATTTGAAATAACATCTGAACTAATTAATGACAAGAACAATTGGACTCTTTCCTTTGTTACAAGTGCCATGTTAAAGCTCTGACCTCTCTCTGTTAGGCTGAAGAGGTAGGAATTGCATTAGACCAATCCCCAAAGAACGTTGGCAGTGGTAGCAGTAATTTCAGGAAGATTCGCTTCAATTTTCTGTATTACCTGCTTCTAACATCCACTTTCAAAATCTAGGCAGTTTTGCCCAAAATGTTGTTTGCTCAACCTTATGGAGCTGTACAAAGTGGGTTTCAAAGTAATTTCATTGCCTTTTATCTTTCCAAATATTTGTAATTTCTGCCAATCTTGGCTTATTTTGACTGAAGCAAAATACACTAGAACAGTAAAGGAAGGCTTTACCGAAATGTCATTAAGGGATCTACTCCAAGACTTGAGCTATACCAGCAGTTCTAAGCACAAGAACTAAAGAACGTGATCTGAGGAAGATTGCTCACTAAGTGGCTCTGTCATGCCCTAGGACCACTCAGACATTTGGTATTCTGGAGGGAGGAATTTGTCTGGCAATAGGATGTGTCCACACAGGACCAAGAGACCTGATTCCAACAGTTACATCCTGTATTACTTTGCTAGGGCTATTGAAACTAAGTACCACAAATTGAGTGGGCTGAAGAACAGAAATTTATTGCTTCACCTGTTTGGAGGCTATTAAGTCTGAAATCAAGGTATTGGTACCGTTGGTTCCTTCTGAGGGACTGTCAGGGCAGCATCTATTCCAGAACTCTCCTGGATTTAAATGGCCACCTTATCCCCATATCCCTTCACATCACCTTCCCTCTGCGCATGTGTCCAAATTTCTCCTTTTTATAAGGACACCAGTTATATTAGATTAGCCAATATTTAGCTCACTAGCATTAGAATTTTGCAGCATGGGTTGCTAATGTGGTCTTATTCCCTTGTTTTACATATGCAGAAATACAGACTCTGAGATAAAGTCCTAAAGAGAGAAGTCCTAGAGTCTAAAATCTCTGGTTATTTGGCTGAATAAAGATACATAATAAATCAGCAGAACCAGGACCTAAAGCCAACGTCTTGACCCCAGCCAGTGAACTTCTACACTGCCACAGGGCAGTACTCCATATACCTGAGTACTCTTGGGGGTTTCAGTTAGACTTGATTTGCCTCTGAGAATATTTGCTTACCCAGAAGAACTGGAATCATCACATTGCTTTGTTTTTAATTGAGAAACATCCTAGTCCTAAGACATCCTCTAGTCCCATGCTGTCAAATCTTAAGATCTGTGACAGTAACCTGGGGAGCTTGTTAAAGAATTCAGTCATTTAGTTTACAAGTATTTGTTGGAGCACCTTCTGCAAATATAGCAGTGAACAAAGCAGAGAAACAATCCTGTGTTAGTGGAATTTCAATTTTAGCAGAAACAGATGCTGAATGTTAAAAATAAGTAAAGAAATAAATAATATGTGACACTGCTAAACACTTTGACACACATAAAGCATACTAATGAGTAGAAAAGTCTGTGAGCGTGAGCTGACTTTGGATAGTCATTGAACTCTGCTCTATGGAGGTGACAGTGAAACTCGTTGAACTACGATTTGAATGAGGAAAAGTAACCATTGATGGAAAGTGGGAAATGAGAGACTCAAGCAGAAGCAGAGCTGTGCATGGCCTCTGGTGGAGACATACTTGCCATGAGTCAGAGACTAAAAGAAGCTGGAGCATAAGGACCAAGGGATAGGAAAAGAAATGGGCATTGAGATCATATTCCTGGGATCCAGGGAAGATTTTCTTAAGTCTGGGATAGACCTAGGGATCTGCCTTTCAAACAAAGATCCAAGTGTTTCTGAATCAGGAGGTCCATGCAATAACCTAATGAAATTTTGTACTAATCCTTTGGACGTACACTGGACTCAAAACCGAAATACAGAAACATTTGCTGAGTAAAGAGGAATCACTATTCTCCACTCACAGCCCTATGTTAAGGGAAACTTAGGAACAAATCAACTAATTTAGGGAAATTTAAAGAAAGGGTGCTCTATAGTCATGCTTTATATAAAGTAACTGACTAGTTAGTGTAGTACGTGCCTATTGGCAGTGCATCCTGTCATGCCCATGTAAGACCAAACACAGGTGTCCCTCCTACTTTGTGAAAGTTCAAATTATGTCACTTTGCTTTCATAAAAGACCACTTTTGTACCTGTTTCAACTAACCAAAGAATTTCCAAGCAACTTATGCTTTTATGGAAAAAAAGGCAAAAAGTAAAAATAATGTCTGACATCCGTTTTGCAGCAAGCCATTACAGAGGAAGTATGCAGACAGAGTGGTGCCTCCCAGCTCTTTCGCCAGGTATTACAGTCAGCATCAAGCTACTGTAGCTTTGAATCGTGACCATGAGCATCTGGACTTTATCTCAATTTATTTTCTGCATCCATTAGTAAGATGTGTCCCTAAGTTATCAGAAAAGCCTAAGAGAGATTCTTTTTGGGTTTGGGAATGCTAAAAAATTTTTCCATATAAATTAATGGTAATTGCTTCCTTGCTTTATGCTGTTTTGGTTTATGAAAGTTTTCATAGGAATGTTCTACTTTCAGATAGCAGGGGAAATCTGTAAGGTTAGTTGTCCTTCAAATATGAAGGGGAAATAAAAGAAAATTGACAATTCTTATGGAAGGCATGCCAAGACACTCACCCAAAATAGTAAAGAAAAAACCCCAGAAGAAATCAACTACATATGCTTTTAAACTTAATTATCCTGTATTTGGTTTCTTTTTTTCTTCAGAAGGAACAGGTATAATAGAAATAAAAATGTTTTTATAAGGAAAAAAGTAAAACTCCAATAATCCATCATTCTAACTCTATCCAGTATCTCTAGATGACTGTACATATATTACTCATTTGGCTAGTGACCAGTACCTTTTTTAAGATGGGTGCCTGGGTATGGAGTGCCATCATGTTGCCATACAACAAAGAAAAGTCTGATGGTGTCAAGGAAATGCAATGCATCATCCCAAACTTGCGAATATATTTTTTCGAGTAAACTGCAATCAAACTTAACTTCAAAAACAGAGTCTGATATTTCTGAACTACTTAAATGTTCTAGGTACATGTCAGCACGGTTCTCACCAAAACTCACAGCAGCACTAGAGATGAAAACTGGACCAACCTTACCAATATGACAGGTAGCAGTTTGACTCAGAAATTGATACAGGGTATGTCTGACTGTGACCATCAATCAATTCATTCACTGCTTATCATTCCTAAACTTATTCTCTAGAATGATCAATAATTCTTCACCTGATAGAATTAACTGCCCTTACTCTAAATTTACTACCCATGACATTCTCTGGCTCTTTACCTGTGGGGTCTTCCTTAGCTCTATGGATCAAGCATTTAAAGATACATGGCAGAATTAGAATGATAGAGAGGCTACTGGATTTCTGTTTTTTCTCTAAAAGCATTTTTCCATTAGCATATTCTTTCTCCTTCAAAAAAAAAGGATACGTGTAATAATTAAATATTAAATATATAATTATTCAATTTCTTGTTATTTCTTTATTATTTTAGATAAGACTTCTTAGTATGTGTCTTGGAAAAAAAATACTTATTTTCCTTTGATGCTCAGAAACCTGAGTGTCTCTGGGCAATTACATTTATATCAAACCAAAGAATGGCATGCATGAATGGTTAGGATACAGCTAATGGTTAGGGAGCTGAGCTCTAGTCCTAGTTATTTTACCTCATTTTCATATGATTATACAACATGCCATTTATGTCTTGAAGTCTTAGTTTTCCCATCCATAAATTAAGGACACTAATATCTGTTCTCTATCTTTCACATGTTTGCGGTAAATATCAAACAAAAAAAATTTTAATGTGAGTGTGAGTGTGTTACAAAAATCATAAATGTGGTACAGAGTGTCAGCTATTAAAATCATTTTTCTTGGGGCACCTGGGTGGCTCAGTCGGTTGAGCATCTGACTTGGGCTCAGGTCATGATCTCACAGATTGTGACTTTGAGCCCCGCGTCTGGCTCTGTGCTGACAGCTCAGGGCCTGGAGCCTGCTTCAGATTCTGTGTCTCCCTCTCTCTCTGCCCCTCCCCCACTCACACTCTGTGTCTCTCTCCTTAAAAAATAAATAAACATTAAAAAAAATTAAATCATTTTACTTAAAGCAAAAAAAAAAGCAACATGGCATTTAATTGATTTCTGTATCATGACACTCATATGTGTCTGACTTTAGTCAAACAACATTTATTAATCAAAGAGAAAATGAACGCTTATAAAATGCTTTGAAAACTATAAAATGCTATATGAATATGTGTGTTATTGCTAGAATGTGATTATATGTAAGAAATTATGCTTGGTATCATGATGAATATGAAGAGGTAGATAATGAAAAGAGCAGACACTATTACATAGATATGTTAATTCTATATCGAAAAAAGGACAAACCCAAGAATGTTAAAATAAATAGCACATCAAACCATGATCTTAGAAAACACTATAAGAAATAGAAGACATTATTCAGCCAATACCATTGGACAGCAGACATAATCCATTGAATTAAATGAGATCCTTGCTTTAATGTAATATTGAAAGAATTGGAATTATATGGTGTATCAGTGATACCTGTAAACAATGACCTAAACTCTTTAGCAGTTTGAGCTAAAACAACTTCAAATGGAAATATATTTGGTCAGCATTCCCACTAAAGATTTTACCATTCTATATTTTTATTCATGCTATAAAACCATCCAAACACTACCAAATGAAATTCTTGGTGAATCTACAACAGAACGATAAAAGTAAAATAAACTAAAAGAAAAGCAGTTATCTTAACTTGCTTGGTTGATAATCTAAGTCACTGAGTAGCCAAGCCATTAAACATAATTCTTAAGTACTTGATATTTAATCCTCAACTGTTATACTGTAGTATTATCCCCGGATGAGGAAACTCTGAGGTAAGTCATCAGTAGGACAACCAGAGATTCAGAGGTGGGCTTTACTTAAAGTTTTACATGACTACAATCCCTAGAGCCTCAGCCAATAATATCTTCTTTAATGTAGGCTTTAAGTAGAAATCTGATATAAGTATTTAATTAAATATTTTATGTAGAGTTGCATATAACAAACTTAACTGTACTTTAATAACTGGGAAAGTGTGGAGTAGAAAGAATATGTGGATCAAATTATAAGGAATGATTTCTCCAAAAGAAATAACTCAAATAAATTGATAAGGAATAACTGATTTTCCTCAAAATATAAATGAGACAATCATAGTATGCAAATATTGGAGAAATATTCACACTAATATGAAATAAGGCAGAGGTGCCATTTTACATATAATTAACAAAAAATTTATACTTGATGTTGGCAAAGATAAGATGAGTCTAGACCAGTATGGAATTTATACAACCTTTTTTCTGAAAGCACATCAGCATTTGCTTGAATGTCTTTATCTTTTGATCTAGTAATTTCACTCATAGGTACATATCCTAGGAAAACAATCCAATAAGAATGAACTATATTCCCAAAGATGTTCATTAAGGTATAATGAGGAAAAAATAGAAATAAACTAAATGTCAAACAAAAGGGGAATAGCTGAGTAAATTATAATGCATCAACCCAGTGGCATTTTGTGCAGTTATTAAAAATGATAAATATGAAGACTAAATAGCAACATTGAATACTTTTATGATACAATGGAAAGTGAATTGAGATATAACATTTATGATTGAATAATAGAAAATAAGAATTAAAGGTAAAAATAACATGAAAGAAAAGAAGAATGCATGTTCTAAAATACTGTTATTTTGTTCAATGTAGTCTTGTTACTTCTTGTTTAACAGATATTTGAAATGAGGGATTTATATGTTAAAGCTATATAATAATTTTTCAAATTCACTTTCCAATAATTTAAATTTGGCCAAGAGGCATAACAGGTGATACAACTCACTGTATTTGTATTGAGTAGGTGTGTTTGGATGAGGGGCAACACTACATCTAAGTCTCTATATCATTAAGATACCATGGTTCAACCCAGAAGATGGGATGGAAGTAAATTCATGCTACTGCTGCTACTTGAGAGCTGAAGATCAACTTCAGAGGTACAAATATAGTAGTCATTAAGATGTCCAATGGGAAATCTCATTTCAATCCATTGAACCCACTATAGAGTATTCTTACAGTCAAAAATATTTGGTATGCTTGAAGTGAGTAAAGAAAGGAATAATCTAGGGCCTCATAAACTAGACTCATCTTGACAGATACATAAGCAGTCAATGAAAGGATACGGTGAAAGGACTAGAACAGGGACATAAAAAAAACAGTACCATGTTTGTATAGGAGGATAACGTGTTCCTCCAGTAATCTTGGGCAGAGTTCCAGTCCCGTGCTTATCTTGAAAAATTCTGCATTTCATTTAAGGCTTAGCATGAATTATGCTGTAACAGAACACCTTTGAGATATTGGTATTCAGTTACACTAACCACTGCTGTTGTTTGTCTCATTGGAGTCTTCACATCATTGGTACTTCTTTTTATTTCTTACTCTTTATCTTATCTTCACACCTCTATTCAACCTGGATTCTAGGAGCCATCATTTTTTTTTTTTAATTTTTTTTTCAACGTTTTTTATTTATTTTTGGGACAGAGAGAGACAGAGCATGAACGGGGGAGGGGCAGAGAGAGAGGGAGACACAGAATCGGAAACAGGCTCCGAGCCATCAGCCCAGAGCCTGACGCGGGGCTCGAACTCACGGACCGCGAGATCGTGACCTGGCTGAAGTCGGACGCTTAACCGACTGCGCCACCCAGGCGCCCCTCTAGGAGCCATCATTTTAATAAACTCTTACGTTTAATAATCCTCTGACCTTGTACTTGGTACCTGCCTTGTCAAATCTGCACTCTGAATTTCATCCTTTCCCATCTGTTGATATCCCTTTTATTTTATAGACCTTTAGTTTCTTCCTTTCTGTTGGATTAATCCTATCCACATTGAACATGCCTAGGTGTCTCTCTAATCAAACATAATAACTTCTCTGATCCCTCTTTCTCCTTTAGCTACTGCTTTATCTCTTCCTCTATACAATTAATTATTCTGAAAGACTTATCTGCTTTTATAGTCTAACATCCTTCCTTAGTTCTTGTTTCTCCATTCACTTTTTAATTCACTCCAGTCTAACTTAACCCTCCCCTCTCCACCTGCCTTTGCTCCTAGTTTATCAATGAAACAGCTCCTGATATCACCAGTGTATTTCATTGCTAATTAAAATGGTTGCTTTTGGTTTTCATTTTACTCATCCCCATTTTACTTGCTTCTTGGGAATATTTGCAAGGTTGGCCATTTATTTCCTTTTTCTTGAACGTTTCTATTCCTTTGGCATTGGTGACACCATATTCTTTTGATATTTCCTCTTCCTAACTGCTACTTTTTGTTCTTATTTGGTGGCTCTTTTATCTGCACCTAACCCTTAAATTCTAGAGTCCCACATTGCTGGGTGCGAGGTGCGAGGTGCTAGGCACTCTTCAGTTTCTTTCTGTCTTTGTAGGTAATCCCATGCATTTTCATGACTTTACTTAGCACCTTCTTTTAATTTTAACTGCTTATGCAACACCTGCACTTGGATGTCTCACATATCTCCCAAACTCAACATGCTTATAACTAAACTAAAAGTTTCCTTCCCAAACTATTCTTCCTATGTGTTATTCATCTTAATAATGCCAGTATATGATCAGTTGCACAGCTGGAACCTGGGATCCATGCGCAATATTCCTTTATCACTCATCCTTCCATCTAATCAATCGAGGATGAAGATAAAGCGAATGTCAAAGAAGGCATGAGGAGACATGTGGTTCTTACTGAAATTGTCTGATCAAGGCTTGAATAAAGCCTGATCAGTGCCAGACATATGATTACCAGAGGTAATGAATACTTCATTACTCGACTCATGACCTTTTATCCCTTGCTTAGTCTATCATAAACACTGATATTGTTGGTATTTTCTCTCCCCTGGTTTCAACACAATTCTCACTTTGTTTTCCTCTTTTTTTCTCCTTCTTTCTACTCTTTTGGCATGCTCATCCTCCTTCAAGCCACAAGGTGTTGACATTCCACTAAGATTGCGCCTTAGCTCTATCTCCTTTTTTTTGTTTGGTATTTTCTCCCTGTGTGATCTCATCTATCCTCACAGATTCAATTATCATCCAGTCACAACTGATTCATTCAATTATATCTCTAGGCAATAACACTCTTCTGAGTTCCATATTTGTATAGCCAACTGCCTACTTTACATTGCCCCTCGGTATTTCAAAGACATCTCCAACTCAACATGACCAAAATTGATATACACGATTTTCCTTTCCTCACTTTCCCAAAGTCTGGATACTGTCTATTGTTTCCAGTCTCAGTAAATAGCACCACCAGTCTTCCAGGAGCACAAACCAAATCACTAAAGTCATCTTTAATACCTTCATCTTCTAATATGAAAAAATTTAATTCACGCTTCAAAACTTTGGTAGCTGCCTATTTCATTTATAATTAAGAAACTTCTTAATTTGTCGTACACGATCCTGCATGATCCAATCTCCACCCACGTTGTCAACTCAGATAAAGCTCCCCTTCACCCTTTGCACTGCGGTTACACTATTACACTGCTCTTTCGCTTATCCTTTGCCATGATTCCTCCCATCACAGAATCTTTTCACATGTACCACCCCCCTCCTCCATCTCCAGTACCCCCATAGGAAAGCATTCTTCCCTTATTTGTCTAATTACCATCTGGTCATGCTTCAGATTTCAGCTGAAGTGTTATTTTCTCAGAGAAGCCTTCCCTGATGTACTTTGCAATGTCATACAGCACTCTCATAGGTTCACATAGTTTGGATATCTTTCTATTTTAGTGTTCATCACAGATGTAAATACGTGTATGAGTGCAGGTGGGTGGGTGGGTGTTTGAATGTCTCTCCTCCGCTCTGCTTGCCTGGAAACCCTATAAAGGTGGGAAATTGACTATATTTTCTCACTGTTATATCCATAGTACTTGGCATAGCGCCTGGCACACGGTAGATATTCAATATAAATTTGTTAAATGGAAGAATGCATGAAAGAATGAATGAGTGAGTGAATTTCTTTGCTGTAGTGCTCAGAAGACCTTTAGACCACTGTGGTTGAACCTGGATACAAATCAGTAAAATGAAAATATATGCACTTAATAAATTAGCAAGTGCCTAAAAAACCAAATTAGTAAGAGGTTGAAAAAGTATTTGTTAGGAAAGATGAAAAGAACTGCCAATGTTTGCTTGAGAAAATGACAGTTAAGAAACATAAAAGGTCATAGATTCCTTAAGGGCACATGTCAGGGAAAGAATCATTGGCTTAGAGAATCACATTCTTCAGTGTAGCCCAGAAAAACTAACTGAAATGAAGAAGATTAGAGAAATTGTATCATAATGAAGCATATTTATCCATGATAGAGAAGCAGTAAGAGAATAACTAAAGTTCATAACCATTTAAAGTAGAAAAAATACTGACTGAGAATCAGGAAATCTGTGTTCTAGTTCTGGCTCTACTATTCTCTCTCAGCTTGCCTGGCTCAATCACTTAAATATACTGACTGTGACTTCTTCATCAGTAATAGTTTTAAAATTCTGATTCTGTAATTCCAGAAGAGTTTTACATGAAATGAGACTATCAACCACTCAAAGGAAGGATCACATCTTACTCATTGCTGCACTCCCCAGGCTCTGGCATGGGATATTGTGCCTAGGGATCTGTGATGTTAACCCAGTTGAATTGTTTGTTCTATAGCATACACTTAAGAATATCTTAAATCAATAAATCTCTTATTAAAATATATGCAAAAATTTATGTGTAGGTTGGAGGTGCATTTTTTCCTGGGGGGAGAAGAGCAGAAGCTTGTATAATATAGTTAAATAAGGGAATAAAGCCCCCAAGTGTAGAGTTATTAAATGTTTATGTCATTTCCATAGCTCTTTTTATACTCAATGTATATTACTCAGTTGGGATCACCCTGATTTATCACCATCTACCCCACTTTCTATAGTAAATAGTCACTTAATAAATATTTCTTTTTTATTTACCAATAGTGTACCAGGAGCTGGGGATACAGCGGTGACAATCAGATTTAGAAACAACAATGAATAAGGCATATTCCTGTCTTTAGGAGACTTAGTTTCCAGTGGAGAGAAACAGTGAATAAATACCCAAATATAAGAAAATAAATCAATGACATGAATATAAAATATCACAAAAAGCAAGATATAGGATAATGTGATGGACAATTATTGTGGGGGGAGGGAGTTGTTAGAGTGGGCAGGGAGAGCTGAAAATTCAGTTTCAGAGTAAAAGGGGCACTGGAATAGGATTCATAAGATACTATCTCTAGATAATAGCTTCTATTAGTTGTACAACCTTCAGTAGGTCAGGTATCCTGTCTGAATCTTCATTTTCTTGTACCTTTAAAAAGGTATCCTATATTTATTTTTCATACATCAAAGAACTATTACCCTTTTAGGTTGTTGTATTAGGATATTCACCTTCCTTGGAAATCAGTAACATTTCCATATGCAACCAATATTATCCCATGGTTTACATAGCAGCAAACTGTCCCTTTCTTCTGATCAATAATTCCTGTCTTGTCATTCTTTCCCTCCCACAGCCTCTTTCCCTAGCTAACCACTATTTACTGATTGGAAAGGGAGGGGGCATATAGGAGTGGAGGAGAAAAGAGGGAGAGATTTGGAGGAGATTCCCATCCATCAAATATCCATGTAAACTCACTCCTTACTTTCCCTGAATCCCCAAATTAATGAGACAAAGTCTAGATTATTTTTAGCCCAAGGTATGTAGGAAGAAGCAATGGCTGTATCTAAAGAAAGTTGAAGCTATAAACACACTCATCTTCAGAAATTGGTACAATACGATGTTAACCCAGCCCTGGAAATGCATAAATCCAATTAGCCAATGTTCTTTATTTTTCTAGAGAAGTGTGAGCTTGGGTCACCACTATTTTTTGAGCTCATTGAACTGAATATTAAATATTCAGGGTGGCCTGTGAGAAGAGCATTATTGGTTCCCGAATGAAACTAACAAAGGAAAGCCTAATATTTATGATTTATGATCTATGGCTTTATTTCTAGTTTCACTTATCTAGGAAGTAAGATGAGACTATAAAATCAAATATGTATACTTGCAGTTATAAAAGAATACACATGGACCAACAAAACATAAAGTAGGGCCCGCTCTGTGGAGTACTGTAAAACATCCCTATCTTTACCACTATGTGTAACAGATTCTTCAAACTTATAAGAATTAGGGAGCAATCCTTAGCTTTCTCTCAAGTCCCCACAAAAGCAATCACTTCTTTTAAACTTTGTAAGTAATTTACCTGTACCTTTCTTAAAGAATTTTCTACTCCATCCACATTGAACCATAAATTTTTAAAACACATTTTAATTCTTCATCGAGCTCTGATTTCAAAGGTCAGGATTTGTGGCTGTTTTACCTCTTCTCAACAGTGTTTTATTTAGATCCTTGCATATAGTAAATGCTTAGTAATTGTTTGTCAGGCGAATGAATGAGTCAGTTTGAGGACTCATTTAAATAAAAATACATGTATTTTATTAAAAAAATATCAATTCAGTATGAAAAGTCTTCAATGCTTCCCAAGCAAAGTTGAAAGAAAAACATACACGGTAATTCACTCCTTTAAAAATTCAATGATCACCAAAACTTCCTTTCAGGAATGAAGTAAATCTTCCATCACATACCCTCCTAAAACTTTACAATTTTATCTTTCAGCCTCTCTTAATCCTAATCGCATAATAAGACTTTTATTAACTCTAATTGCTCTTTGATCAGACTTTTGATTATTTACCCTGGGGCCACATTGTAGAGTCTAAGTTGTTTTGCACAATTGTAATTACCATATGTTTTCATTAATCTAATTCTGCTAGCTGTCTGTTTACTGAGTGGTCTTAGTGTCAATCAATTATCCTGCCAGCCCAAGCATCAAAACAATTAGAATGGGGTTTAGTTCTCAAGGTGTAGTCATTAGGGTATTTTATTACACATTTCCAGCCTATTAGAGGATAACCAGAAAAAGACAAATAGGAGATTTTCAAATGCAGTTTTATCACTGCTACTAAGTACAGAACTACCAGGCACTCATCTATGTGGCTAACATTATGATCAAAGGATATGGATCTTGGAAAACATTATTAAACCTTTGAAAAATGAAGCCATGTAGATCTAAGTAAATGGAAAAATAATCAGTGCAAACTGACATCTCCTTTCAAATACACTGGAAACTGGGCTTTTCTAGTTAACACAGAAATTGTCCTTCACCATACCACTATATTTGATGGTCTCCCAGCAATATTTCTTCAAAGAAATACTTAAAATGTGTCAAAAAAATCAAAACACAATTTATTGCTCAAAAATTAGTTATCATATAGTTTTTCAAAACCTCTATAGAGTTTGACTACTTCTATATGCATTGCTCTGCATGCATTATTTCACTCTTTCCTACATTACTTCCTCCATTTTTTTCATCAAGCAATCCCTGAGCACATACCTCATGCCATTAAAGACATTGC
Organism: Panthera uncia; assembly: GCF_023721935.1. NCBI lineage: Eukaryota > Metazoa > Chordata > Mammalia > Carnivora > Felidae > Panthera > Panthera uncia. Next base: position 90,281,881 of record NC_064810.1, read on the forward strand.
ACAAAAAGAAAAAAGTGCAAATCTTGGGCTCAGAGTCTGTGGCAAGAGACCGAAAAAATGAGCCTGTACCACTAAGAGGGCAAATGTCACAAAGCACATCGGACTAACAGAACTATCAATTCTTACAGAGGTAATTAGCACTTTATTCTATTTTCCTATAATAACAATTATTGACAGTTTTTGAGCATTTGCAATATACCAGAGACTGGTCTAAAGACTTAAGATGCACTGAGTCATATAGACTTTACAAGAATACTATGAGTTGGTTGTTATTAGATATCCTCATTTTACAGATGAAGAAACTGAGGCACTGAGAGGTTGAATAATTTGCAAAAAAAAAGGCACTCAATTAATAAGTAACAGTTCTGTGACATAAGCATAGAGCTTGTACTTTTAAACCAATCTTCTCCAGTGGTTCTCAAATCCTACAGTGTGCATGAGAATCACCATGCACAGGTGGGTTTGTTAAAACACTTATTGTTAATGCATATATTTGTCCTTAGAGTTTCTGATTCAGGAGATCTGGCTGGGGCCTGAGAATTTGCATTTCTAGCAAGTTCCCAGGAGATGCTGATGCTCCCCGTCCACAGATCACACTTTGAGAACCATTGCTCTACTGTATTCCAAACCTCTCAGTCTCTTCAAGTCTCCCATCTGCCCACCATCTTACCACTACTCTTAATTCTCAGGAGAGAAACCGACCCCTTCTCAGAGAAAATGAGGCTCAGTAAGTCAAATTTCTCTTATTTTCACTTTCTCTTATTTCTCACTTCCCCCCTCCCCTGCCTCTTCCAATTCAGTCTTATCTTCTTTCATTTATCTCTCTCTTCCACATTTGTGAAAATTTGCTATTTAAGGTCCATTTTCCCACATGTGGACTCCATCACTCACGCTCCCTTGGGACCACATGTAACAGCATGTCAAATGAACTTGACTTATACACAATTAAAACACAATTTATTTGTATACTCTCATGTCCCTTCACATTTATTCAGTGGAGGGGTCTCTCCCCTCCACCACCACCACTATAAAAATCCAAACAGGTCCATGAATTTTCTGGTCATGTCTAGGCAGTAAAGAGGGCAGAGCACTTTAAATAACAAACAGAATATCACTAACTAGACCCAGCAATCCAGTTCTAAATAATAATCAAAACTCTGAACTCATAGCCAAGTAGAAGCTTTTCTTACTGCAGGCAGGCAGATCTCCTGTCATCAAAGAAAGGCGTATGTATTTCTTACTGTCTCCTCTCTCACTAGGAAAGGGAAGGTGCAACATTCTTACTTGATTAATGCTGTTGTAAGATGCTTTATCCTCTCTAGTCCTGTTTATATGTTTAAAGCTGATTTTTCTTTCTTCATGGGGACACTTGTAGGTTCTTCAGAAGCTCCTCAGCTGAGCACTTTCCATTGTAACTCTCATGATGTGGCTAATGACTTGCTCCCTTTTTGGCTTCTGGTTTCCTGGAAGACCACTCCCTACAGACCTATCTCACTACCACCCCAGATAGTCCATTTGAGCAAGGGTCAAAATGACAGTATGCCAGTTCTCTGTCTCAGAGGTAATCCTTACACATCCTTGGCCCTGGAAATATAGATATGGACAGGGAGGTCTTAACTTTCTTGGTGTGAGTTGAGTACCAGTCCTCTGTGCCCTGCGACTGGCAGGCACCCATATCATGTCCCCTGGGAAGCCCAAGAAACCTAAACCGGCCTTTCTACAAAGCAATCCACTGCCTCACTTTAGGATTTTACATCTACTGTTTCTCAGTGATTGGGCGGAATTTTTCTTTTTTTTTATTTATTAAAAAAAATTTTAATTATTTTTGAGAGATAGAGAGAGCAAGCACACACAGGGGAGGGGCAGAGAGGGAGGGATAGATGATCCAAAGCAGGCTCTATGCTGACAGCAAAGAGCCTGATGCAGGCTCGAACTCATGAACTATGAGATCATGACCTGGGCCAAAGTCAGATGCTCAATTGACTGAGCAACCAAGTGTCCTGGGGGAAATTTTAAAGAGAATTATGTTACAAAATTATTCACCACTTTCTTGTGCACTTACACTCCTTAATCAGCTCTTTCTTTGTGGTATGATAATGCACTCAAATTAAAGTGAAATAAAACACATCTTTCACCTCCTCTATCAGCATCATGCCTCTCTCTCTTTCCCTTTTCAGTCAAATCTCTGTACTATTTCTCCATTTATTCATGTTTCAATCACTCCCCGTCCCACTGAAATTTGATTTTAGCCCCTCTCCCTCCCTGAAAGTGGCCAGTGATTTCCTAGTTGCTCTTTTTTATGGGTATCTTTTCAGCCTTTATCAAAGCTGACTTCCATTGGCAATCTGCAGTATAAATAATTACCTTTCTGGAATCTTTCTTTGACTATTGTGGCATCACATTCTCCTAGTTCCCTTTATGGTTTCCTCTTTCTCATTCAAAGGCTTCATTTTCCCCCAGACCATTCCTCAAATATTAGAGCATGTACCCAGGTTTTCATATTTGAATCTTCTTGTCTATATTCTCTTCCTAGGCAATTTCACCATTCACCACATCATTGCCAATAACTCATGAACCAATTTCCACAAGCTCTCAACTTGCCAGCTCAAATTCAACATGTCTAAAACACCAAACTCCAAACACATTGTTCTTCCTGTATTTTCAGTCAGTTCTCCAGTAGCACTCCATTCCTCCATTACCTCTAGTATTCAGTCTTTCTTCCCACTTTTTAAAAAAGAAGTTGCAGCTAGCATCAGCAGCAAAAAAGGTCACTTAGGTTTAGAAGCTGAATAACGGGACCAAACCACAGAACTCTTAGGTGGCAAGGCCAAGATTTGAACCCAGATCTAGATGGGTCCTCTCAGTCACTATGTTATGTTGTATTCTCTGATAGATCTGGAACTTATCTTTTCTATAAATCCTCAAGTTTAATTCATGCCTTATAAGCCTCAGATAAAATCCAACTTTCTTTCCATTTTAAGCAAAGTCCTTCATTATCTGGATTTTCTATCCCTTACTACTTAATCTCTTCCTACTTACCCATAAAACATCTGGACTGTAGCCACATTGAATGTCTTGCATTTGGGTTTGATTCTCATTAAAACGTGGTTCTTTCTATCTCAAGTGCTCATCATCTAACAGATGACTTTCTTCTGTTCTCACAAAGCACCCTGAACATCTCTTCTTATAGAACTTACCACAGAATATTACATTTAATTTGTCTGGTCCTCCACTAAACACAATTGCTCTATTGGTCTTTAGCAAAAAGGACTGTGCTTACCTTATCATAGTTGCTCAATAGACCAGAGTATATTATTTAGAGATGTGTAAGAAAAGACAAACTTAATTGCACCTACTTTTTTAGGTATCAAAATCTATAAAAAAAAAAGAGTTAAAAGAGAAACTCTAACAGTCAGAAATGAAACAAATGATAGGCATTTATTCAATGCATTTCAATGATTGTATGTAGCTCATGTAAAATATTATAGTGATATAATAAAATAGGGCATTAAAAGGTTTTATTTTATAATTAAAATTTTTTAGTACAAATATCCTCATCATGCTTCCTGAAGCAGAACTCTGAGATTTCTAATAAACTATTGGGCAATTACTTGGGATGAGTAAAAACTCTTTTTTGAAACAATTTGTATTTTACCCATAGGCACCTTTCTGTGCAAAAGAGTTAAGAACACAAATCAAGTTCCCAAATTTTCCTAACAACTGTTAGTTCTCTACTGATATACCACGTTTAAAGAATATTGAATGAACATCATAGAATATTGGTATTTCAGAGACTCATCACTGAATCCAGGCCTGAATTGACTATAGCCTAATTCTAAAACAGGCTCACTTAAATTAAGGATTTTTGAGACAGACTGCTCAAGAGACAGGCTAATTCTTGCTCTAGTTTTCTATTATCCATGTATTAATTTAGAATCTAAACTGTCTAAATTTTAGAAAATACCAAATATATTTACTAGTGGTATTTAATTCTTGGCTTCTCTAAATGACTGATATAAGAATATTTGAAGAAATTCCCCCCTTCTTCTGCAAAATACATCTGCCAATTATGTTACTTAAAAACCCATTGTAAGGCTTTATAGGTTAAACTCCATATAAAATTCAATACTAGGAAATAATCTGTCTTCCAGATGAGCTGGTATGTGTTCATTTATTAAATATTTAACATCATATTGTACAGCATAATGTCCTGTGTCTTTGACTACGAGAAAACCAATATGTCTTATAATTTATTTTATTTTTGGTTCTCTTTGGATGGTCACATTGTAATGTTGATATCATCCTCAATCTTATTTTTGTTTAGATAATAAGTGGGATATAAAAATAAATAAAATAAAAAATATATATCAACAAGTTGACAGTAACAAGACATTTTTTTATTCTCCTTATTTTTTTTTTGCCTTATCCAGCTAACAATCTGATCATGTCAAAAATTATTTTTAAATGATTATAGAGTATTAGAGAAGGGAACAAATCATAATAATTTTCAGAAAGCTTCATATTCAATAAAACATTCATTGACTACCTTCTGGATATAAAGGTGTGTGTGTGTGTGTGTGTGTGTGTGTGTGTGTCTGCTTAACACACTTTATTACAAGTATCAGGAAATATTGTGTCAAAGAAATAAAAATTGTCACTGACTCATTTTTTAAAACTACTGAAATTATCTAAAGAACTATAACTGTTTGAGAGATACATATAGATACAGAAATAGATATATAGATATATTCTATACCTCATTGTTAAAAGAAATTAGGTTTAATTATATTTGAAAGGCAAAAGTCCAGTAACCATATAGCTTGTGTAACAGGTAAAATGGCAATTCAAAGTTCAGTCAGTATTTAAAAGATTCATTTTCTCTAAGGGGAAATGATGTCCTGGATAGTTCCTAAGCTAGAGTTTAGATATGGTGGACTTGTTAAATGAATGTTGTAACTTATATGACCTATTCTAAAATCATGCAACTGAAAGTCTCCAAGGTGTTTTCAAAGACTGTGGAATTTTTAAAATGTAATTTTACATTTTATTTATTTACTTATTTGTTTGTTTATTCATTCATTTATCGTGAACCACCACAAGCGTGAACCACTCAAGTTTTTTTTTTTTTTAATTTTGTTAATGTTTATCTATTTCTGAGATAATACGAGAGACAGAGTGCAAGCAGTGGAGAGGCAGACAGAAACACAGAATCTGAAGCGGGCTCCAGGCTCTGAGCTGTCAGCCCAGAGCCAATGCGGGGCTCGAACTCACCAACAATGAGATCATGACCTGAGCCGAAGTCGGATGCTTAACAGACTGAGCCACTCAGGCGCCCCTTGAACCACTCAAGTTTTAATGTTGAAAGTTAAGGTCGAAAACCACAGCAAGTCTCATGTCATCACATTTGAGTTGTATATTACCGGGCACATGTCACCTACCAGCGAGGCTTGCAGGGCCCTCAACCCAGCCCTCATTAATGGAATAAACTCGAGTACGTTCCAATCAACTTTGCTATTTTTGGAATACTTAATCCTAGGGCTTAGACTTTATGTCAAGTTTCTAAAAAAGTAAAAATAAGTGCTTAGAGAAATGGAAACAAGGATGAAATAAGATGATATGTATTTACTGGACCTCTTGATTTTCTTCTCAGCTCCCGTGAAAGTAAGTGTTCATGGGACTGCCAAGTTTATGGACAGGATAAGACAGAGGGAAATGGGATGAAATATTTTTCAGAAGGATTGAGAATCATAATAGACCTTGAAAGCAAGATATAAACATTATAAAGTACATACCAAAGGGAACAGAAAGCCCGTAAAAATTTCTCAGAAACTGAACTATGTAGTAAGTAATATGAAAACTTAAACAGAGGCTATAGGGAAGTTTGGGGTGACTGCAGAGTGAAATAAGGCACTTTTTTCCTTGGGTGACAAAGGTCAGATTTTGACAAGGACTCTTTTTCAGTGGAAATGTTAGTTGCGTCCAGATCAATACAATGAAGACTGATCTATACTTAAACTATTTCTAAGAGAAAGCATGCCATTACACACCTCTATAGAGTCACCTTATTACAGTTCAGGCAAGAGTCCTAGGGCTTGCAGAGCAGTCACTAGAAGGAAGCCACACAGGTTCTGACTGCTGTGCGCCAGCATGGTCTGTTTGCTGCTATCACCGTCCAGCGGTCAGGAGTTATGCCACATTGCTTAAAGGCCTTAGAGAACTTCTTTTGCCTACTGTGCTTACAATTACTCCATTTCGGCTAGTCTATCAGCTGTTTCGCCACCCTGCTGTTATCCATCTTCCACACATGTCCAACCCAGTATATCTGAATTTCAGTGAGCTTGACTTCTACCCTGATGTCCAAGGATCCTGCTGTTGTTGACCTTGTCTTGCCATTAGATGTTAAGTATGACTTGTAGGCAAAGTTGATGAAACTATTCCAGAAACTGTATGATTTTTTTTAAGATTTTAGTTTTTAATTCATGTACTGGAGAAATTTTGGCATTGTCATCATTTAGTCCTAGACTTTTCTCTTTGAATGAACCTAAATGTTTGGATTACATCATAGTTCCATATACTTACCTTGCAAAATGCATTCTAGTTCATCCAGCCACTTTCAATTTGGGGGTTTATCCATGTTTACTACCAATACTGCAATAGTGGCACTATTTTAAAGGAATATTTCATCTATTTTTATATAGTGTTCTTTTCAACTTTTGTCTTTTTAAATCTATCAGACTATCAAGGCTGATTCTGCTAAGCAAGCAAGTAATACAACTCATAAAGTCTGCTTATTACTAAGCCTGATATATAGCAGATGGAGTCAATGTATGGGATGTACATATCCTTTCAGCAACCAGCTGAGGCATCTTAACATTCTTAAATTGATAACAACAGGTTTCCATGTTCTTTTACATAATGTGAAAAACAGGTGGTACAAATAATTCACATACTGTCTTAGTTTATTATTTAATTATTTTTATGTCCTTTACTTGATAACACAAAAATATCTGTTTCTGATGCTAGCCCCTTTGGACTACCCTTCTACTTCACAATAGTATTTCAAATCAAAACAAATGTATATATATATATATATATATATATATATACACACACACACATATATATATGTATATATATATATATATACACATATATATCTTGGCATCTTCAGATTAACTACATGTCATACAGTTTTTTATTTAGAAAACCATGTTATCACCTATAAGGTGAATGTACTAAAGTGAGCTCTGGACTTTTTACTTGATCAGATGGTAAGTATGGGAAGGAGAGATTTCAGGCAAGAGGTCATTCGCTCTATTGTTACAGAAAGGGACAAGAAACAAAATTCCACTGGAAATAATACTTATCTCAAATGTCGATGCCATCCAAAGCTAAAATATTTCATTCTCATAAAGAAGATAAGGTAAGTATTACTCAATTGTATAAAATTGAAGCATTTGCAAGATTGTAAGCCCAGGTAAAGATTGATAATTATACTGATCTCCCCCTTTCCCCAAAATCTACATACACATATGCACATGTGGATTATATAAAGTATGTATACTTAGAGGTGCCTTGTTGGTTCAGTTGGTAGAGCATGCAAATCTTAAGTTCAGAGTCTTGAGTTCAAGCCCCACATTGGATATAAAGCTTACTTAAAATAGATAAATAAATAAATAAAATGTATAAATTATTATTTTTTACAATGTCAGTATTGATAGTATTTACATGTACAACGAAATATGTTTTCCCTTTTGTTGTTTAGCTTAGCAGTTTTTTAGGGCATTAAATGCACCTTTACTTCAGGGCAATATAGACATTTATGTCCAAAGATGTCTTAAAAACTTGGCTACATAATGAAAGATCCTGAAAAAAAAAAAATCTAACTTAAGAAAATTTTCTACCAACTAAGGAACACTTCTGTCTTTGGGATGCTAGTAGATGTTCTAGGAAACAAAACAAACTGTGGTCAAACAAGTTTGGAAAATGTTACTCAACAAACCTAATAGGGGTTCTTTACTGCAAGGCTGTTCACGCCTTTAATTCCACATTATACATTTCACATAGGGGATGAGGGAGTGTATACTAAAAGTGTGGCACCATTTAATCATAGACTTATTTATTCAGAGACTACGTATCAGTAACTTAAGAAACACATTTGGAAGACAATAGCTGAAAATATAAACCAAGATACCAGCATGCCACTCTTCAGGGTATGTTCTTACTCAGAATGGCCATGCAGATTTCATATTAAACAATTATCACAAAATCCAAAATTTTCTCTAAATTTGATCCATGCAGTTACCAATCCCCTTCTCATGTACAACTGAAAATGTTTATTGTAACTCAAACAATAGTCTTATTTTTAAAAAACTTAGCATAAAATTCCAAAAGCATAATTATTTGGATTCAAGGACACAAATGTATAAGACCACCATAAAAACCAAACTTTTTTGATTTTACCATGTCCTTTTTTTTTACCATGCCCTTTAAAAAATTTTTTTACCATGCCCTTTTAAAAAATGCATTTAGAAAGAACAATTATTAAAAATTAAAAGTCAGAATTATAGCTGATTCATACAGCTTTCTCAAGTAGGGCAAATTCAGAAAGTAAGAGCAATGTATTTCAAGCCTCCACCTCATATCAGGTGAATTCAATACTCAGGATGCTGTCAAAACGTGCTTTGACATTCTATCACCAAAAGTGCAAGGTTTAGTCTTTGTTTCCTGCTACAGTGAAAAGAACATTGAATTGGAAATCAGAAGTGAATCCTGGTCTTGGCTCTGCCCCTACCTAGTTACCTGACCTTAGGCAAGTTCCACAACCCCCTGAATGTGCTCATATGTAACATGTCCAAGTTGCAGCAGATAACCTTGGGGTCCTCTCACCATTTTATGATTTCAGTATGGTAACGAGATGAACTGCAAGACTCTGTGTTGTCACTCACTATTCAGAATACATAAAGTAATGCCAGTGAATGCTAAAGTCTGGGCTGTAACTAGCAAATACTAATTTTTTTCAAATTAGAAAAAAAAAAAAGATATCTCTTCTGGGAGGGTAAATTGTAAAAGGCTTCCTTTCTGAGAAAACTAAACAGAAAAAGAAGCCACATTTATTGGGACTATTAACAAAAAAGCACCCTTTCTCCATCAGCCATGGCTCACCAAGCAAGACTCAGGCTGGATTTCAGCATCCAGTCTCCTCTCCACTCACGGCCCTACATACCCATCTGGGTCAGTCCTCTCAGGACATCATGTTGACTTATCAAGACCTCATTTTGGTATCATCTCTCTGTTCTATATCTTAATTTTTTCTCTCTCTCTCCAGATAAATGTGTTTAAGTCTAATAAAACTCTTCTCTTGATTTCTAGCTGCTGACCTCTTAATCTGCTTCTCTGAACACCCTGGCTTCTATAAAATTTCCATTTACTTTCTCACCTCATCACCTACCATACATTCCTGAATACTCCAGAGCACTGAGTGCTCAAGCCTGCCTACCTCTACTCTGCTCATTTCAAACTAATAAGCAAACCCTCTAGACAAATTTCAAGCCTTATCTTACTTGATCCCAGAATTTAACATTTTGACCATTTTCTATATCATAAAGCCTATCTTCTATTAGCTTTGGTGATAATACCCTGTGCTAATTCTCATATTATCTCTAATTTTCACTGCTCTTTAAATATTACTGTTCACCAGATCCTATCTTTTTTCTTCTTCTCAGTCTACAAAACTCTTTAAAAATACTTTATCCATACCCAAAACTTCAACTTCTATTATCTACTGATGATTTCAAAGCTAACATTCAGACCCCTTTCTTGAACTCCAAACCTCCACATCTAACTAATAGGCAACACCTTCTGGAAATCTATCATGTTAAGCATAACATATATGAAATGGAATTGGTCATTTTTATTTTCTTCAATGTTTTCCTTTACCGTTCCACACTATCTAAGATGTACCCACATTACTAAAGCAATTTATAAAACTACAAAAATGTTCTTGTAAGATCTTAAAGTTCTTTAATGAACCCCCTCTTCTAACTGCCCCTTTTAGCCCACCATTCAACTCCTTGACTCCAATCCCTGTGTTAGTTAAAACTATCTTCTTTTTTCACCTCAGCTGCTGTAACTGTAGAATTGAAATGATAACTCTCTCACATAGTTGTGGCATGAGTCAGATGAGATAATGCATTTAAAAGGCTTGGAACACAGCAGGAGTGCAATAAATGGTAGAATATTATTATTGCTGGAATTATTATTTTTATTACTAGTAGGATTATGAGGTTCCATAAATTGTAACTCGACCATAACTACCACTAACTTTATTTGCTATAGTAATAATAGTTTAGAGTTGAACTTGATCTGATTTACTAAATTAGCGTTTTTCAACTGCTTCATAATAGTGAAAGGAAAGATTATAGACTAACTCAACATAAGAGATCCCAGCTTAATTTAGAATTGGAGACAGATATGGTATACTGAGCATCAGCTTTCAAAATTTTAATTAGAAAGCACCCTTGGCTATTCTATATCAGAAAGATAACTTTGTAGTTAATGAGTCAAATCCAAGAATTTGTTTGTTAGTTAATGAAACTAACACATGCCTTGGTATTAATAGAAAGTTTCCTAGTTTATTGCAGAGAAAATTCTTTATCATTTCAGAACTTTAATCTTTGGGACTAAATTTCCACCTGAAATAAGAAATGACTAGGAAATATTTGAGCCACTCTAGCATGCCTTTCAGAATTCAAAACCATTTTCAAGTGTGTTCAGGTAAAATAAAGCAATAAAACGTCCAGTCTGAAAGCTTTGAATACAATGTGACAGCCCATGGTAGAGCTCTATCCCAAGCACACATTTGGGGTAAGCTCAGTCTGAAAAGTATGTTTGACTTAACATACTGTATTGTAAAAGAGGGAATAAAATGCTCTTTTCATTGGGCTTCCAATGGAAGATTGTACTTGACTAAGAAACTTAGTGACCTACTTACAATGACCTCCAAAATGCCTCCAAAGACACAGAAAACAAAACTCATCTAACATTCAATCTGCTCCTGACATACCGATTGCCTGACTATGGGAGGAACTCCTGCTAACTTTTAATTGAGGTAAATTAAATATAAATATAAATAATGTAGATATAGATATAGAGATAAATATATATTAATTCTGAACTTCATCTTGTTGTAAACCCAGTGTCTTGTGTTTGGTTTTCAAAGTTCAACCTCATTTTAAAAAAGTCTCTTCCCAGTTAAAACTGTTTATGAACTGAGTACAAATGTTCAAGTCTCTTCAAAACAGCTTATTGTTTTTCTGTCTTTGAGTCACTTTCTACTCAGACAAGCAGAAAGTTAAGAAGCAAGAAGCAGAAGAGATAGCTTAAGGAAGATTTCCATATGTGACACAGCAGCTGGGAGTCACTTTTGGGGCTCCAAATAGCTGAGTAAACACTAGGGTCAGCCCTCGCAAGATTTAAGGTAGAAGTGGTTGATGAAGCTTCTCTAACTTGGGTGGCTTGCGTGAATCTATTTTCTCAATTCTCTCAAAGGAGAAGAAGAATCATCATAAGCCTGAATCCTCAGGCCTTCCATTCAACATGGAATATAGCCTTCTCTGTCTGCATACAGAATGTCATCCCCATTTCTGCTGAACTATGAGACCTCTGTCTTGTCATAGGTTTTCCTTAGGTTTATAAAAATTGTACCCACCTTAACATCTGTATCTATATTTAACTTCTAGATCTAATGGCCTTTTTTGTAATCATCTTAAGTGGTACACAAAAGTGAATTAGTCATATGTGTATATATTCCAACTATTACAAATTACTTGTCTACTTTGTAATCTTTTCAAAAATAGTCTATATGTACAAACAATAATTTCATAGAACCCCTAAATTGGCCTTGAGACGGAAGGGGAATCAAATCACAATATGTTGTGACTGGTAAAGTTGTGAGTATATTAAAAGTTTCCCCAAATCCAAGATCTGTTACATATCTTTGGTTTATGTTTTGGGTACTGACACTTTGAGGTTCCCCTTTAATTATTTCCAGCAGATCATATTTCTATTTTCATTCAGAGCTAAAATGTATCAAAAAAATAAAAACAAGAAGGAATGGGACAGAAGATCAGTTGGAAAAAGTACAGACCTATAGACTGACAGATTGATTCATTGATAGAATTTGCATTCTAGTTCATATAAGTAAACAATGTAAAGCATGTATATGAAACAACAAAGAATCACAAAAATAGAAATTTGGTTATCAAATTTGTTTAAAAGCCAAATCCAAATGCTATCCATAAAGCCACATCTAAAGAATGTGCCATAAGAAGATTAAAAATGAAAAGACAGATAAGGATAACTCATCTAAATTCAATGAAAAGATAAGGAATGCAATACTATAAATTTAAGTGGTATTTCAGACATTGATATTGCAAAATTGATGATGTGTAAATATATATTAAAGATAGGCCATACATGAGAATTTACAAAATAATATTTTATTTACCTATACAAAGAAAAACAAATTTTATAACTTCATGAGAAAATGTACAGAAACATTAGAATAGAAGGAAAAACATAACTTGCCTTACTGTCTATTTTAAGTATGAACAGATAAGGATGCAAAGGATGTGAAAAAATTAATACATATATAATATATTTCTCTTTTTATAATTTATAATTAAAGGTATAACCTATTTCTTTGTTTTAAAACTTCATGCAAATGTATTTAAGTGATCATGTATAAGTACCAAAAAATCTAAATAAATCTCTAATGGTAGATAGCTCATAGGCCACATTCTCTAAAACTCAACATGGTAAAAGTTAAAATTAGTTATAAAATTTCAACCTTTCCTAAATCACCTGAAATTAAAACAAAGAAACAAAGAAACAAAAAACACCATAAAATCACTGCTGTGGCCAAACAGATACAATTTTCATTTAGATATTAGTAAAGAAATCACAGTGAAAATACTACACATTAAAAATTTGAGGCATGGTCAAAAAAAAAATTTGAGGCATGGTCAAAGGTTTAACCAAAAATCCAACTTTTATCTGCAAATGTTTTATTAGTAAGCAAGAAAAACTAAAAATAAATTGACAAATTAAATATATAAAAGGAAATAAAAACAAGGAAAACAGGCAGAGACATGTTTTGGTAAATAAGTTAATGAATCATAAAGCTGAAAAAATCAGTGAAAATTATTTGACAAAGTAATAAAATAGACAAACTTCTGGCCTTATGTACTGCTGAGAAAAAGAAGAGAAAGAAAAAAAAAAAACTAAGTGTATAATTTCAGAAAAAAATGTCCAAAATCTGAGAAAAAGCTTAAAAATGTGATATACAAATCTGTGCAATCTAACATGCAAATCTCAAAGTAAAGATGATTTTCTAGATACATGTCATTAGCCAAAATCAACCACAAACAATAACAACAAGAACGCATTGGAATATCAATAATTATGGAAGAAACCAGAAAAGTTGGCAAAAATGTTGAGGACCAAAGAGGTTCAAAAGCAACTTCTTTCAAACTTTCAAGAAACCAACATTCTTTTTACATATTAATAATGAAGGAGTATAGAAATTATGGAAGATTCTGAAAATTGTACAAATCTAGCATAATTTTGTCATCAAAACATTAAGAAAGAAAAATTTCTAGGCCAATATCACTTTTTTTTTTTTATGTTGATGTAAATAGCCTAAATAAAATAGCACCAAACTGAATTTATTGCAGATTGGAACGTGTAGAGTTTGTTTCAAGAATGCAAAATGTTTGCTCCTTGAATATTGGGATTCAATATTTATGTAGTTCCTCTTACCTTTAGATAAAGAAAAAAACTACATGATCATCTCGATAGATAACAAAAATTTACAAATTAAGGTATAAAAAATAAGAGTGTATTTCTTTTTTATCAGTGTGTAAGCATGGTCAGTCCAAGGCTTGTTTGGTGGCTCTAAGCACCGAAAACCCAGACTCCTTCTCTCTTGTTACTCTGCTGTTCAGTGTTTCCTGCTTCTGATCTGACAAAGATGGTTCACTACTAAATGTCTATCCAGGACCACAGAAGGGAGATAGAAAGAAACTTCTATTTATGTCCCATTAGAGAGAAATTATGCACATGCCCCATTTAAATGGGATTATCTAGGAATCTAAGTAGTACAGCCTTTATTCTGGGCTAAGAATCAGGTGTTTTCCAAGAAAAGAAGCATGCATAATAGGGAAACATAGCAATATATGCTTCAGATCACATGTCTTTTATTTGTCAGTATTTGATTTTAAGCCATGAGTGCAAAAGAATAATATTTCAAAAGTTCCCAATATACTAACAGCTATCTAAAATATAATGAGCTTTGATATTTATATATATATTATGATCTGAAGGCTTTGAGCATCTGTTTGGGGAGAAAATTTTCATAATATTGTCTTTTTTGTCTTAATGCAGACAATGATTAATTAGTATTGGTTTAACCTAAACAATTTACCCATACAAATAAATAACACATTTGCTTCTCTCAGAAAGGCATATACTTTTAATGCTCAGATACTTTAAAATTTGTATTACATAGTATTTGATCCTCATTAAATCACTTTACCCTCCAAATGGTTATTTTTTGGTAATTTTATGGCATTAATCATAGTTTTATATCTGTATCTCTAATATTTTTTGTTATTGATAGCCTTTCAGACAGATGCCTAAAATCACCATTTCATGATGCTCACCATATTATCAACTCATTAAAAAATATATAAAGCTCTGTTGGAAAGAGTGAATTCTCTGAAGAAAAGAAAATCTGCCATATGCTCAAATCGGTGGGGAAAATGAATTTTCCCATCCCCATACAAAAATGTAAGCTATTTACCATGCAAGGTTTTACTAATGTTCCTTAGGATTCATAAGTGAGGATTACACACAATGTTATTTATCAATAAGAAGTTTTAGTCATGAACAGTATCATCATGTTTTGTTTGGAATAAAACAAATGCAACGCAATACAACTCTTTAAGTGTATTTAGTATATCATAAATATTCGGAAATATTCAAATATACAGGACCACCTTGTAGGAATTAATGTTTCATAAAATACAATTTAATTGAGAATACATAAAATACATTTTTGTAGGATAGCAATAATTACAAATAATATTTAATTTATTTTAAATGATAACATTAATAACTTACAACTAGCTAATTAAAAAAGAAGGAGGAGGAGGAAGACGAGGAGGAAGGGGAAGAAGGAGAGGATGGCAATGATGAAGGACCTTTTGGCCAATTTCAGATACTGTTATTTTCTTTCCTCAGTTCATAAGCTGGTTTCATTTTGTTTCCTTTAATTGTAGAATATTGTTAGAGAAAAAAACTGGATTCTTGTCCCTATTTACCACTAATTTGCTGTGTGACTGTAAGTAAGTCCTTTTGCATTTCTGTACTTAATCTCCTTGTTCTAAGCAGGGCTTGGACAAACCACATGATGTAACAAAGCAAGTCACTGCCCCATCAAATGACTGTTCTATTAAATCCTTATTTACCAAATGGGCAGTGGACTGGATTTGACCTGCTATGTAAGTAAAGCACACAGTTTGTTGACTCTTGATCTTAGTTGAATGATGGTTGACAGATGATCATTTTATTATTTTGTTTCATAATTTTCAAGTATTCTTACATATGAAATATTAGATAATACATTTTAAAATAGATAAAAATATGTCTTGGGATAATTGATTAAATATGAATAAGATCTGTAGATTGGATAATAGTATTGTAACAGTTTTAAAGAAAACTCTACCTAATCAAATTTGAGTGATTTTATTTTAATGTCATTAAGACTTCTATAAGCTCTAGAAAAGCATTTTCTTTGTAGTTTAAAAAAATATTTTTTAATGTTTATTTTTGAGAGAGAGAGACAGACAGACAGAGACAGAGACAGAGCATAAGCAGGGAGGGGCAGAGAAGGAGGGAGACACAGATTCTGAAGCAGGCTCCAGGCTCTGGGCTGTCAGCAAAGAGCCCAACGTGGGGCTTGAACTCACAAACTGTGAGATCATGACCTAAGCTGAAGTCCGATGCTTAACCAACTGAGCCACCAGGTGCCCCATCTATGTAGTTTTAAGTTAAAAAGAGAATTAACTTCACTAGTAAAAGTATAACATTAATTCTGTTTTTTACTAATAATTGGCATCAGATTAAATTTGCTCTTTCATATGATAAACCATAGTTATTCTTGAGTGTTCGGAATGGTCTCTAATTTTATTAATAGTACTGATATATGTAATAGAAATGTATTCAAATGAATTATTTGACTAAACGTAAATTAAATGATATCAAACATTTCCAAGGTCGTTTCTCTCATCATTAGATCATATCTTGACAGTTACAAAAGAAACAATTTTAGAGCAATTCCTAGTACATTGATATGTTAGTAATATTTTTCTTCAACTATTTTTACCTGAAATCTTAAGTCAAGCAATTATTCTCCAGTTTCCTGTTTATATTCCATATCCCAACCTATCAGTCAAACTGTGATTATGCCCAGACATGATGTCACACCCATCTATAGCATCATTTGATTGGCAAGAAAGCTGGTTACACATGAAACTGACATCATATCCCTGCATGACAAAGCATTCTTTTGACAGCGTATTTGTCATGGACTCTTTATGTAAAAACCAATCAGAAGCTATTGTTTTTATAGACTTTTCCCAGTGGTATAACAATCTGTACTTTTTAAAGGAAGAAAAAAATTTAGCACCACTTTTTAGACATATTACATATACCTTGAGGCACATTTGGAGAAGTTTGTTGAAGGCCACATACAATTCTCTACCATTTTTTTTTTTTGTTTTTAAATTCTGGATCGGACACAGCGTTAATGTTCTATGACAGAGGTCAGCAAACTATGGTTCCAGGCCAAATTCGGCCCATTGACCGTTTTTCTGTGTCCTATGCGTTAAGAATGGTTTTTAAATTCTAAATGGTTGAAACAATTCAAAAGAAGAATTTTATTTCATGATTTGTGAGAATTATATAAAAATCAAATCTCAGTGTCCCCTGAATAAAGTTTTATTAAAATATAGCCACATTCATTGTTAACATTTTAGCTATGGCTGCTTTTGTGCTACAATGGCGGAGTCAAATAGTTGCAGCCCAGATCATCTGACCCATAAAACCTATATTTACTATTTGGCCATTTGCTGAAAAAGTTTGCAAATGCCTTCTCTATGGCAAATGCCTTCTCAAATAACATATACATGTATTATACTAATTTGAATAAACTGAAAAACTACCACAAATTTTCCAAAGAAAATTTTCTTAATATTTATTTTTTCCAGTTAGATGGAAACATAGTTTCTTTGAAAATCTAGTTATAGAAATAATACCATGTTTATTTTTTATTATTTGTGATCTCTTAAGAAGAAGTTTGAACATGAGTATATTTGTTTAAATTCTCCTTTGCCTAAAATATGTGTATTTAATGAAATTAAATTTACAACATGCACTTAACATTTCAATTCCAGACAATGTTTATAACCATGAAAAAATATTTTACAGTTCACAGTAATTATATTTTTATGTCAGCAAATGTTTACCTAAATATTTATAAATGAGACCAAACAAACTTGGCTACATAAAAGTCTAACATTCACAGAGGCAAAATTTCAAAGTATTTACCAATTTGTTCCATTTGTTCAATGCAGTTTAAAAGTTTAGCATAAATTATTCTATTAACTATTCTTTGGAGCATTTTATAGGTAATAAAGAAAAACAATAACTTTACCAAATTCCCTTAATTTTTTTAGTAACAAAAGGATACCAAGTCTCAATATAAAGTGTTCATATGGTACTAACAGTTGTTTTAGCCACAGTAACGACCCAACAACTATTTGTATCTTATGATTGCTAATACTTAACAAGCACTCCATTGAAGCATTTTCCAGGTCTATAAACAGAAATCACATCAGAAGCAGATGGTTAAACATCCATCAAAATCAGAGGACAAAATTTATTAGGAGCCACATAAGTAATTGATCCAGAACTGCAAGACAGAATGATTTCCTCCTGACACCTTCCAGTCTAGTAACACTCTGGCAAATCTACTATAATAAATTTTTATAAATTCTAGCTTGATATAATTTTCATTTTAAGATTATTGCACTGTTGTGCTTCACTTTCTGACATAATATTATACAGATATTCTTTAGTATTTTTAACCTGAATGTTTATAGGATGCCTTCATTTTTTAAGACTTGGTTTTACCAACTGAAGACTATTTCACAATTCATCATATTTAGCCTGAAAATAGTAAAGACAAGGTTTCAAAAGCACATTTCAGACGCCTCTTTTACCTCAGAGTATATAAATTGACATTTATGGCATTGGCTATTACAAGGATTTTTCTGAAAATATAAATAAGCAGGGTAGGACTTACAAAATGCCCCAAGTTATATAGGAAAATAAATCTTTCTAATTATGTTTTATGTATAGTTTTGCTCTTTTCTACCGTGCAGATTAGGAAGTCTTATATTTCTTCAATGTATTATTTCTGTTAGGAGAGGAAAATGACTAAAAGTTGTATCATAATTAAAGCACTTCCCTTTTGGCAGCCAATTATTTAAATAATTAAGAATATACTCAGAAAAATATGTGTATCTTGAAGATTTACAACTACTGTAAAAGACATTTAAAGACATGCTACCCTTATGTAAAAGGAACTGTATGTCTGGAGAGAATGTGCTAGGAGCTGTTTTTCCAAATGCAAACTTCTACTGATTATCTAATTATTTAGCTCTTTTTCTTTCTAAGTACCATTTTTTTTTCAAAGTTTATTTACTTTGACAGAGAGAGAGAGAGAGAGAGAGTGCGCACAAGATGGAGAGGGGCAGAGAGAGGGAGAGAGAGAGAATTCAAATCAGGCATTGCACTGGCAGCGAGGGGCCCGAGCTCACGAACCACTGTGAGATCATGTCCTAGGCCTGACCTGAAACCGAGAGTCAGATGCTTAACCGACTGAGAGACCCAGGCGCTCTTGAGTAAGTACCATTTTTACATGTGTTGACTACAGTGAAAAGAGTGAAGAGAGGTGTCTACCCATAAGGCAAATTTTCCCTAGGGTATAAAACTGTGATTTAAAAAATTTAACAAACTATCTTCCATTTTTAAAAAATGTTTTTTTTAAATGCATTAATTATAAATTTTTCCAAATCCCTTTATTTTACCAAGCGTCTTTCTGGATTGCCACTCCATTTCAGTTTATTGTAATTGACTAAAACTTCTAGATAGAGGATCACTTTAAAATAAAACTTTAGGAAGAATCAGGATGGAAAGTATTAATTGTTAACATTCATAAAAATAGGTACTTGAGTTTCAGAGCAGTTTAACACAAATATCATATAAATATTCATGCATCTGTCTGCAGCCACCTTTTGCCTTCCCTCATGTCACAACCGCATAACTGTCCATCCCTCTTCCTGCCTATGGTCCTATCTTCTGGCCCTATTCCCTCCCAACTTTTCAGGGACTTCCTCCTGGAACTTTTACGTCTCTGCATTTACCACCCATATACTCATGACAAACAGATTGATTTCTCAAACTTAGATCTTTCTTCTAAGTTATAGGCAAGCACAATGCCGTGTCTTCCTGTCTTCTCCACAATGATGTTCTGCAGATGCCTCAAAGTCACATCTTGACACATCAACAGAACATTTGTTGGATAACCTATCATTGTCCATACAGTAATTAAAATCAACACCTAACATTTAGTTGACTTATGTGCCTGTGTGATGAGTTTGATATTCTTTATCTCACTTAATTTTCACATCAACCTCTCAGGTAAACATCCTCATTTTGTAAATGTAATGAGAGCCTGGAGAATGTAAGCAACATGTCCAGTGCCAACCAACTCTAAGTGGCGGACCTGAGATTTAAGATCGGTTTTACTGAAACACAATATGTGCCCCTCAGCAACCTCTATGCTGCCTCCCCATTGTCTCACAGAGGCATATCTGTTGATGATAACTTTAAAAGTCACTCATGTCCACTTGAAGCCACTCATCAGATGTTGAGAAGCAAATGAACATAGTTAAGTGTTTAAACTCTCAGCTGCTTGTATTTCTTATAGTAACAGACACTACAACTGAGTAAAATGGTGACGCAGTTGTTGTTTTTTTAACTGTCCAGATAGATTGCATCCACTATTCCAGTTTGCTAGATATGTGCTTAATTCTACTTTATTTAATCCGTATATTCCAAATGTAGCAATGAGTATGAACATCGAATACTGGCACTTGATAAGTCAACAATAATTCTATTTCTTATTAACCTATTTTTTAAACATCCATTCTTCTCATAAGTTTGTCTTATGCTAAGCTGAAACAATCTTAAATTGCCACTCACAATATTTAATGCCTATATTTGATATTGTAAAGCAATTTTATGTGGATAATCTGAAGATGGCTTGATAAAATTAATTTCATCCATAACATCAGTCCATGTGCAGTACGCACTATGAGAAAAGCATAATAATTAAATAATAGCAGTCATGAGGGTTTCCTATGAGAGTTAACTATGTACTAAGCATTGTGTTAAATGCTTTATATACACCTTCATGTATACTAAAAGAGTTAACATATATAAAGCACTAAGGACAGTGCCTGGCACATTGTAAGGACTACAGAGATGTTTATATTATTACTATTCTTACTATTATTATATAAGGGAATATATGAATCTTAACAACTAATCCATGAGATGGTTACTACTGTTGTCCACATCATATAGATAAGCTAAGGCAATTGACACAGGCCACATGTGGGTGCACTGTTATGGAGCACCAGGACACCTGGTTTTAGGGACTGCTCTCCCAAACACAACACTGAGCTGCTACCTATGTTGAGTTTCCTGTCTAAATTGAAATCACCATTAAACATGTGATAACCTTTTCAGCTCACCAATGTAATTTAACAAAAAAAAAATTTTTTAACATTTATTTATTTTTGAGACAGAGAGAGACAGAGTGTGAGTGGGGAAGGGGCAGAGAGAGAGAGAGAAACACAGAATCCGAAGCAGGATGGGGTCCCTGGGTGGCTCAGTCAGTTAAGCAGAATCTGAAGCAGGCTCCAGGCTCTGAGCTGTCAGCACAGAACCTGACACGAGGCTCAAACTTGCAAACTGTGAGATCATGACCTGAGCCGAAGATGGACGCCCAACCAACTGAGCCACCCAGGCGCCCCTCACCAATGTAAATTTTGAAAAGTATCCATATTTCACCTGTCATGTTGGCAATGATTAAAGTTACAATGTGTGTCTTAGTAAGCAGAAGCTAGTGTACAGGAAGAGTCTTTTGTCCTCCGTGAATGGAAGTATATGAAGAGTTAATCCTTCTGTAGGGCAATTTGTGATAGATAGATCTAGCATGTAAATAATATTTTATCCAGTAATTCCATGTCTAGGAATCTGCCCTAAAAGACAAGATCCAGGAAATGCACAGACGTAATTTATACATAACAAACATTGAGAAATAAATTAAATAACCGTTAATAGGGAGGTAGGTTATGTAAATTATCACACTGCCACATGAAAGAGTATCATAAAAATCATACTGTAACAATACTTACTGACATGGGAAATGTTCATAAACTATTGTTACATAAAAATACATGCTACAGGGGTGCCTGGGTGGCTCAGTCAGTTAAGCATCCGACTTCGACTCAGGTCATGATCTCATGGCTGGTGAGTTAGAGCCCATGTGGGGGCTCTGTGCTGACAGCTCAGAGCCTGGAGCCTGCTTCAGATTCTGTTTCCTTCTCTCTCTGCCCCTTCCCCCACTCATACCCTGTCTTTCTCTTAAATATGAATAAATATTAAAAAAATTAAAAAAATATATATGCTACAAAATATTATATGAAATGCTACCTTTTCTGTGAAGAAAATATTAAACGCCTGTATGTAGATACACACATAAATACACACACAAGCATACAAAAGCCCTTACACAGTCGTCAAAAGGAATGCATCAAAATATTAAATTGGTTATCTGTCTGGTGGAATAACAAGTTATTTTGGTTTATTGGCTATAATTTTTTTAACTCCAACCTCTCTTTAGATTGAATGAACATTACTGCTGTTATTAGACTGAAAGAAAAAAATAAATGTTATTTTGAAAATCTAATTTAACAAGAGGAAAAACATTGAGTTGGTTCTTTCCTATTCTGTGAAAGTGGGTCTGTGTGAAAGAGGCTGATGACATCTCTCAGGAAAGGGACAGATGACACAGACACATAAATATGTACTCAGCATTGGTTTATGGCACCAGGCAAAAATCATATTGTATTTGACTCAAAGTTGTCATGCCAAGACCCACCCTGACAGCCCAGAGATGCTTCCCTTAAGAAGCACAGTCTACTTTCACAGGGCAACTGCAACTCGTCCTTTCCTTACAAATGCAACATGTAGAGTGGAAGACTGACAGCTTGTTAAAAGCTAATTAGGAAGAGAAGGAAAGAAGCAAGCCTTGCGCAACCAAGTGGGTACATTTTTCTCCCTCAATTATGCTGAAGACTAAACCTCTCATAAATGCAAGTGGGAGAAAAGTACATTTATATACTGAATGTATCATGTTAATATGTGTTAAGAGTCGAAATCCTGGATTCAGAAACATAATATATGTGTAAAATAAACAACTTTTCATTGGCATTGAAAATATGTGCATATTTCTTACCGGGGAAAATGGCATTCCAGCTCATTAAATTATGTCAAGAATCATAGCTGAAACTCAACACAGACTGTCACCAAGCATCACACAAATAATATGGCATGGGCTGGCAGCTGAATACTACAGACTGTGCAAATAATGACAAGGAAAGCCTTTATTCTCAAACCACTTAGTGCAGATTCCAGCCAGCTCTGTATACTCCAGAGGCACTAACATTATGCACAGGGAAATTAGGTTTACACCCACATCAGAAAATGTATTTGTTGGGATAGAGGTGTGGGAGGAGATGCTGCTGGCTGCACAGATGCAAGCAATGTAACCAGAGAGAGATTTCTGGTTCCTGTTCCCACCATCCCTCCAAAGGGAGCAGAGAGTTGATGGAAAATACCCACCTATTGCAGAATTTCCAAAGCACTCCTGAAATCAAGCAGATGAGCCATAGATTAGAGTCCTTCTATCAGATCACATTATAGACTTTCAAATCAGGTCAAATGAAGCCCAGTTTGGATGAAAGCAATCCAATCAAATTTTCATTTAAGTCCAGGTAAAGGAGGCTTAAGGATCTAAATTATTCAGAAAGTGGCCTCTGTCTCATTTTTACTTTACCATCAAAGTTTGTCAATATAAAGTTACCCAGAAAACTGTTAGAGCAACGAAAAAGCTTTGGTTAAAACTCTTGTCTTTACTATATATTCATTTGTACAAATGATGGTTACTGAATGACAACTCTGGACAACAAATAAGAATTTGGCATGGCCATTTCTTTCAGGAAGCTAACTAACAATCTAGGAGGGTAAACAACAATACAAAACAAATGGCTAAAACATTGTGCATCAAGTTGTCAAGCTAGAAAGCACCAGAAAGGAGAAAGGTACAGTGGGATAGCAGGGGGACTACCTTGCAAGGGAGTTTCACAACTTTCCAGTTAATCTAAATCGATAACAGGAAAGCCAGTGAGACTTGATGGGGGCATCCTCCGTTCTAGCTTGAATCACATCCCACATCCACCTTAGCCTTGCCAGCCAACTCTACCCTTGACAGTGAACACTCTGGGTTTCAGAGGGGGATAATTGACTGCTTACAGGTCATCCCAGTCAACTTTCCCAGGACCAGAGAAGGCTGCCCCTCCCAGTGTCTCTGTGCAGTCCAGCACAGAGAGCATCAGGAGGTGCTTTAGGGAAGGTCTCCATCGACTTCTCACTGCCCGTGTAAACAACACTTCAGACAAAAGTTCAATTTTTGTACTTTTTTAACATGGTATTTTAAGCACATCTTCCATGCGCTCATTCACAATTCGTTTCCATTGGGCTTAGTTTGGAATTATCAAAAATAAAATAGGACCTAATTGCTTCTAAGGCATACAATATTTCCTTCCTGGGCTATTTGTTTGAATTCTCCTTGCACAGAGACCAACAAATTTCTATAATATGTTACTGGACACTTGAAATGAGGTTTTTAAGTAAGAAATGATAAAATGTTTTGGTTCCTTATTTTGTATTTCGTTTTTTCTAATATTAGCTGGCACAGTTACATATGTCTGTCAAAGAGTTGCTTAATATCCCCGTTTCCTGTCACTTCTTTTGGAAAATATAAGCAAACATACTTATTACTAATAATGTTAGAAAGAGATTGATTTTCCTCTGTTTTACTACTTAGTGAATAATTCTTTAGCAGCTGCAAAACATTAAATGTTAAGTAGAAATACAACATTGATTTCTGAAGTGGTTCTGGAATAACAAAATGTCACAGCTTCACACTTGGAAAGCTTTGTTGGGCTCTCTAAATGCTGTTCTCACTTTTATAGGCAATAATAGTAGGAGATGTGAAAAAATCAGATGGCAGGGAAGGAAATTTGTCTGTAAAACACAAAAGCACAACCCCACCCCCCAAACTAAAAAGTTGAATTCCTCCAAAAGCTTCAATAATTGGTTCATTTTCAAATTCTTAGAGTTCTCTTACAAAGCACAAGACACAAAATGTTACCCAACTAACTCAAGGGGGAGTAAATACTCTAAGTACCTAAGAAAGGAGGAAGAACTCAAATGTAATTGACTGTGAATGGCCTTCCACTGAAGCTAACTTCTAGCCTTAGGTGTCTTCCTGAGATGGCTGGTTTTTCTGGTGCAAGTGATACCCAAAGACCTGTTAAGTTCTGAAAGCCAAAGAAAGAACGCGTGGCTCAGCACGGAGTGTGTTTCAGTTATAAGAAGTACAAAAATGTATAAGGTTCCTTCAAAAAAGTAATAAGGAAACGCTTCTAAAGGAAAAATGTGTAAGTATTTTATGTCTTTTATTACCTTCATGGCTACCAGTATGCTAAACTGTCAGTCCAAAAAGAGAAATAAGAGTAAAAACAAAACAAACAACAACAAAACTGTTCTTTTTAATTAAATTAACATATGAAAATTTAGTTTTACCACTAACTCCTATATCTGCGTCTTTCATGGTTGTCATGAATATGGCTATTTTTGTGGAAGATTAAGTCCGTCATGCAAGGTAATATTAGACGCTGTAATAAAACATGGGGAGAAACAAGGGAAACAGATACAACACTGATCTCATAGGCATAAGAGTTTCATATCCCTTTGGACTGCATTTTGCTCTTAGCGGTTGAAAACATTTTTCCCCCTCCAAATTGGGAAAAATAAAAAAGCTATGAAACTAACCCTTGAACTATAAAGCTTATGCCACACTTTCTTTCAGTAATTGTTGGTGCTATTCTGAGACCAGAAAATGCTGGAAATACAGTAAAATCTGAACCACATGATAATCACCTGAGTCAACCTGAGGTCTCTCCCCCTCATACTATAATGGCCACTAAGGTAGTCCCCACTGACTAATACACTTCAGGTTTATATTTTGTTTTTTGTTTCAAACCAACACCATGAGAGTGAGTTTCTCTTTCTGGGTAACTTTAATGAGTTAATCAAGCAGATGTGACTAAACTTGACCGATCATAGCTCTTAGCTCTAAAACAGTAGAGCAGCCATTACAGGCTGCCAAAAATACACACATTACTTTACTATATATTATATACTACACACACACACACACACACACACACACACACGTATGTATATAATAAGCTAGTGTCCCATGGCATCTGTGGGTGTTTGTTGTTTATAAGTAGGATGCTTTTATGATACATAATACACATGTATTATTCATGGCAAGGTGTCAGTTAGAAGCTGACAATGGCATCAAATGAATAGTGAAATAATCAAAATGGGAGAGGCAAAGTCTAAATAATTCATCGAGGGCATAGTTAGCTTCTGAAGGAGCCAAAGATTATTGGAGAAGGACAGTTAGTTCTAACTCCATCTTGTTTTCTCTTGAAATAAACAAAAGAAAAATTGAGAGCCAAGGACACACAAGCCCATACAGATCTTTATCTCATCTATCTATCTATCTATCTATCTATCTATCCATCCATCCATCTATTATCTATCTACCTAATCTCTATCCATCCATCTGTCTAAATAAGCTCTCAAAAGCCTTTGGATTTTGTTTATTTGAACATCTTGCACAATAATACATTTTGATATGCTTAATGTAGAGCGTGAAGTGAAAGTCACCTTTTAAGCCAATTGTTTTGTTTTAGGATTCTAACCATCAGAAGGAGGGGGTCCAATAGGATGATCTGAGCTGTCATTCTAAAACATTTAGAGATGCCTGATTCTAATTAAGCATATCAAATCTGATGCTTGACTTCAGTGAGACAAAGGGTGCCATCAATTTGATAAAACTCTGCTAAGCAGGGTTTAAAATTAATTCATAATTTCTTTTATGTTTGTCATGTGTTGTGAAAATGAACTGCCATTCAATTTTTCATAAGCCATGCACAAGCAGAAGATTTAATTTTAGGCTGTGTTCTGGAAGGCCTGGGTAAGTTTGGGGAGCAAATTATGATTCCATACTGTGATCTTAGAGTAATTGGAACAGCAAGCAAAACTTTCTGGCATGCCGATATTGACATTCACTCTCAGAGTCTATATGCATTTATACAGTTAGAGAACCTCCACTGTTTTCTCCCCATAATTACACCCTGACAGATCCTCAAAAGCCCCTTTATCAAACTATACCAAATGTAACATTTAAAACTTTAAAAATTTTCTATAATTATGGAAAATGTAGGGAGAGTTGTGAAGTTTCAGAAGCAGTGGAAGTAAAAGGTGACTATTAAAACTAGATAGTCAGTATTCATATAATATAGTATAAGTTGATCTTCTTATAAATGTATAATAATAAGCAGCTGAGTGGCTTCAAGAACACCTAGCTGACAAATACACATGGAGACTCAATAATGTTAAACTGTTTATGAGAATTATGTGGCTATCAAATATCATCTGGGGAGAAATTATGAGACTACTTTATGAAATAAGAAAATAACAGGGTATTATTGGAAGATCTCAAGGAATTTCAGATGAGATATTCTGTCTCCCAAGGCACAGGTGTTCTCAGATGGGTCAGTTTTCTTCATCCTTGTTGTTGGGAGTTGGAGTGAACACTTTATTTTAAAATTTAATTTGTTCAAATCGACTTTTCAAAATGGAACATATCAAATCTACACTTTTAAATAAATGCCAACAGTTTTAGGACAAAACTCAGGAAAGATAAACTCATGTTGATTGAATTAATGGTTTCCATCATTTCCTCCAAGAAGAACTAGGTATAGTATATACTATAGACCAGAATTTACAAGATAAAACTATTAGAATGTGAAACTTTAAAAACTGAGTTTTAATTTATTCATGGCTTTACTTTTTGTTCCTAGACCAGTGCTTGAAACATCAGTTTTAACATATTTTAGTCGATTTCACACAATGTGCTTTATGTTTAAGACCAACTAATCATTTTTAAGTTGAAGATACACTGAACCACTTTTAAAGCCCTAAGATAAATATCATCCATCACATTTTAGATGATAAAAGTGACTTGATCAGATGCTATAGGCAACAGCAAGGTAAAAAACAAAAATCAAAACAACCCAGTAACATTCCAAAGGTGACAAAAGGCATGTGTCACGATTATTTGGGCAAAAATTCAAAACAAGAATTGAATTCTCTATTAAAATAAATTTTCTAAAGATTTTTTTTTCATTTTTAATATCATTATAGTTAGACAAGAAAAGTGGATATGAAAGCAAAATGTTAAAAACATTTTTCTGCCAGCTGGAAACCCTTATGTCTGTTTTGACAATCCTATCACACATATACAGACTGTCACAAAGGGAAAATCTTTCAGTTTCCTCTCAGGAAGATCATTATGAGCCTTTTTTATTGATTGCTTCCTGTGGTATGTATAATCCTCCTCGTGGTTGTGTGCTATCCAGGGAACCTGTTGTGTGTAAACAACCACAGGTGATCAGCGATCAATGAATGATTTTAACCTACGAGATAAATGGAATAGAACATGGACCTTCATGTTAAGGGCTGTTTAGTTTTCATTCCCTACAGATTTAACTTGATTCTTTTCAGCTGAAGGGAGAAGAACATGGAAAATCAATGTTGCTGGTTGAGGCCAACACAGTTGAGCTCTGCTCAAAAGAACTGTTAGGTAAACATTTCTGGCTGAAATTGTAAGCTATATTGTGGGCAGTAATTTGTCTAGTATGTGCATATTTGGCATTTTGGGGTATGCTTTTACAAAATATTCTGCTAACAATGCATTTATACAAGCCCATTGTGCACAATACACACAATGCCACTCTAGTGTAAAAAACAGTGAAGTAAGGTGCGGAGAAGATTCAAGATCAAAGTTATTTAATCATCAAGGTTAAATAGATGGTAGTTATATGAAGAACCAGTGACAATGTCACAATTTTATAGTTTTTATGGACATATCTTACAATCTACAACTCTTAGAACTGAAAGGAATCTTATAGCTCACCAACTGCAGGAGTTTCCAAAATAACTGACTCCTGCATTTACCTGGTCAGCTTTTTAAATATAAATATTTCTGGAGTTTTCTTTCATATATATTCAATCAGAGCCTATGGAGGTCTGGTAATCTGAATTTTCAAAAGGTCCTCAGACGGAGATATATTAAGACGAAAAAGCAACAAGTAAAAATAGTATGAAAAATAAACCTATCTTAGCAAAAATAAAACATTAATAATAATAAATAATAAACAATAATAAAAGACTTTCCATGTGCTACACAAATACATAAATACATTGCATATTTCTGGATGCCTAAAAAAACTATTTATACTAATTCTTTCTTGGAGGAAGATTCACAGTCTAGTGAGGGAAGAGATTTATCTTATTAAATCTTTTGGTTTGGCTTGTTTGGTATTGTTTAAAAAAGAAAATTCAACTTTTAAAATTTTTTCCTCAGGCCACTGAATTGACCAATTAGTTTTGGGAAACACTGATACACTCATTTCACCCCCAAATATTATCCCTGACTCAGCTGAAAGGTAAAAGTTGTGTGGGGGCATAGATCACCATCCCTACATTCTACTCTTGCCACCAAAGACATCTGTCATAAATCATTGACTCTGGGAGCTTTTGAGGGCACACTTCTTCTCAGCACCTCTCTCTTTGTAGGAGCCGATCAGATGGGATGCAGAATAGAAAAGGAGAGGTAGGAGACTTCCCCAGTCTGGAAAGTGTTTCTTCTAGTCCTCCTGTCAAACAACAGCATTGGAGAAACTAAGCCAATGACTAATTATTCATTTTATTCTATTTCTTACAAGTTGGAATAGTATGATCAGAACTTCCTTTGTGCTTCCTTGACATTTCATACAAAACAGTAGTTTCAGCCTAGATGGCTAAGTTACACTGCAGTAGAAAAGAACGCTGAAGTCTCAGTGGCTTAACAAAACAAATAAGTATTTTTTGCTCTCTGTACATGTCCAGTGCAGATCACCAAAGCCTTCTCATTCTGGTAACTTGGCCATGGTGGCTAAAGTCCTATGAGGAACACATGCTTCAGTGCTCAGCCTGACATGGGAGCGGAAGGACTGTGGTGACTCATTCTGGCTTATACATTTTATGCGATGGGGAGGAGACACTTGCTGGGGAGACACTTTTGGTTACATTTAATCTGCTAAAACTAGTCAAGTGTACATAACTTCATGGGACTGTGGAGTGTAATTGTACTCTGAACTTACAAAGAGAACCAGATTACATTCAGAACTGGATGCAATTTTTTGGATTCAGAACTGGACGCAATTTTTTGTTTGTTTGTTTCCCATGCTAGAAAGTGAGGTTCTTGAGGACAAGCACCTTCTCTTAATCATCATTGTATCCCACTGTTTGACAAATAATAGGTGCTCAATAAATATTTGATAACATAATTACTGATTTATGTTTAATTGTTTTAAGTGTTATATTTACCTAACATTAACATTAGAAGGGTTATTTTTAACATCAGAGTAACTATATTATTGGATCACATCTACAAATACATTTCAAATTTTTAAATGTTAACAGGGCATTTAGTAATAACTTTGTAAAATGTAAACACTGACATATATCTTCTTACTTAATTGCTTCACATTATGTGATGGAAGACATTTGCCCCTACTACCCTATCTTGGGCTAACCACATTTTGAGAATACCCCAACATTTTAGAGAGATATAAACAAATAGCTACAGATGATATAAAATCACTTATCAAGGGTATAGTGGCTATTAGTGGTTTATCTCTAACAATTGCTTACTAAGGGATATAGCATAGATAAGAGAAGTCACAGATAATATGCTTTCTCCTGTATATTAGCCCTATCTCTTTCTTTGCATTCTAATTAATTAAAAAAACAACCTTACTAACTTTGGATAGTTAATTCTCAGTAGTAATAAATCAGTTGCAATTTAAAGATCTTATCAAGGTCCACCTGCTGTTTGTAGTACCATTATTGAGTGCTTGTGGATTCTGATAAATCACATCTCCCAATCTAAGACACTATAAAGTTCATAAGGTCTATTGATTTTGTCCTGTGAGCTAGAATCTTTGTTTTATTGTACATATCTCAACACCCCTCATTGGTGGGTGAATTATTTCATAAACTCACTAGTAATGAACTCAGTTTATAATTAATAAACAAAAAAAGGCACCTGAGCCGCTAATGTAGTCACAGTCCATTAACTGAAGATTATGCATTCATAACTAATCGCGTATGCCCTTACTTACAGTCAATGTATCCTAAATTTGCTCTTATTTCTAACAATCTCAATGGTCTTGTGCTCATTATATGGTCTGGGAACTGCATTACAGAATTAGAGGGAGCAGATGGAAAAGGAATAAAGAAAGTTATTAGTTCTATAATCTGAAAGCTTATCTTACAAGTTAATTCAAAAAACTTGCATTATGTTTCTGTGTATGTCCCTGTGTTCACATGAGTCAGATTTTATATGATTTCACATGCTACTGTAATTAAGAAAAAAATTATTTTCTATTACATTTTAAACAATTAAATGTAGTAATCCAAGACAGATCTCGCAAAACTAGAGTCACTTCCAAATCCTCCAATTTGTTAATTTACTCACTGCCTAACATATGATGGTCAATGTTGAAGCAAGAGTACCAATGTTAGAATGAAAACCTGAGGCAAGAGTCTGCCATGGTATAACCATTGTGGTACAACAAAACAAGGCATATAAAGAATAATAGAATCAAAATGCTAATTCATGAAATCTTATGCAAGTCTTGCTTTGAGATTCTTTCTTCGATCTTGTGATACCCTTTCAGCTGAGAATTTCAATTTAAAATTTGTGAAAATGCTGCAGTGAACTGCAATAACAATGCCCATGGTTTGCCATCTGCCATTATAATTCTGGTCATCTACACAGATTCACAATAGTGTCACTGTGCTTAGATGTAATTACCCTTATAATGCCAGAATAAATGAGAGAAATAATTTTTATAGTGTTTATTAACCTGAAATTTCTAAACTCATGGTGTAGGGACCAGAAATAATGCAAATTAAACACACTGTAATAAACATGAAATGCATGGTACTTATCAGGAAGTGTGGGAGGTAGACACCTATACGGCCATGCTTAAGATGAAAAATGGTGCCCTTAAGGAGAAAGCAAATGTAGAGACTGGATTAATAAACTACAAAAGCAGAATAAATGAATGAAACATATAAAAGCAGTACAAAATCTGATCACTCACTCCTAGCTTATTTTGTGAGAGCAGTTATATATGATTGTAGATCTACTTTCTGCCTTAAGATGTCAGAAAGCCCACCCAGCATTTGAGTAGACACAGAGGAGGATTAACATGCATTGAATATCTACTACAAAGTTGAAATATTACAAGTTTTCATCTTTGAAACTTGAGTCATTAATACATTTGTACTACACAACAAGGCTATGAAGTTGGTATACATATTAAATATCCTACACAAGATTAAATATCCTACATAAGAATTTGAATCAAAGTTCATATTTTTTTGATTCTAACATATAGTCTGAGGAAGAGCAACTTTTTTTCTTTAAAAATGAGACTTCCAGAATCTTCCTTTCAATAGAGGCATCTGCTTAGAAAATTTACTTGCGAGAAAATGTTCTTATTTTAAGTATTTAATTATCTTTGTAACTGAAGTTGCCAACATTATCGATGTAACAAATATTCTAGGCCTTGAGAGAGACCTGATAAAAGTAAATGAAAAAGGTTTCACATTTTGGAAAAAAGGGAAGCAAATGCCTTTCACATTGAAAGTAAATTTGACAATTTAAAAATCATTGTCTTAGATTAGGATTTGGTACATTTTACTGTAAAAGTCCAGATACTAAATGTTGTTGGCTTTGAGGGCCATCGGGTCTTTTTCCAACTACTCAGTGCTGCCATTATAGGCACAAAACCAGCCATAAGCAATACTTAAATGAACAAACAGGGCTATATTCCAATAAAAGTTACTTTATGAACACTGAAATTTGAATTTCAGGTAATTTTTACATGTCTTAAAATATTCTTTTCTTTGATTTTTTTTTCAACCGTATAAACATGTAAAAAGCATTCTTAGTTTGTGGGCCATACAAAAGTAGGCAGCATTCTAGACTTGACCTATGGGCTGTAGTTTGTTGATCCTTATTTTAGATGTCCTACTGTTAAAAAACAATCCTCTGCTAGTTGCAGGTGAAAATAATAAACATTTGAAAAAAACATTAGATAAAAAAGAGGAAACTATTCTCTTTACAGGGTTAATATTAATGTGGGAATTCAAACATTGTTATGAAGTAAATGACAGTTTTGCACAACAGATTCCATGTCTATGAGAAGTTTTGGCAACTAGTTCAATGTTTTCCCTGAGGTATTACTCTTAAAAATATGCTTAAGAAATTTTAACTTGCTCAGAACAACACTTGCTGAAGGCTTTACACTGTCCATGGGGATTGATAAGTCTTTGGAGTCTAAAAATCTACATTAGTCATAACCTTCCCGCATGGTATAATTCAATATTTTCTTTTAGTCTATGAATTCTAATAACTTTTTGTGTCTTGGTTACATCAAAAATACATTGCTTTGAACACTAACAGTTGGTTAAAAGACTTAAAAACACATACACATATACCTAAAACAAAATCTCAAATAAACTAATTGGTCTATCCAAAACTTAGTTTCCGGTTTTAACAGGTGGGTTTTTTTTTGTTGTTGTTTATTTGTTTATTTGTTATTTATTTTTGTCTGAATCAATTTAATGGAAAGTGTGTTTGTGTGTGTGTGTGTGTGTTCATTTGTGAGTACTATATAGACTCCATATTCTCATAACAAATGGAAACTGCCACTTTGAACTTCAAGGGACTAGAACTTGGCTGACTTTGTGGAGGTGTGGCATTATTGGATTTTTTGTTTCTCCTAGGTTCCAATAAACCTAGCATCTTTTGACCTTTAGGGCAGGTACAAAAATCCATATTTTCATGTTGGACTGCATAAAAGAAAAGTTTTAGATTAGACTTTTACTATTGATTCTTGTCCCAAGATTTAACTAAGAATTGTATCTCTCATTCCCTATTGCAGCTAAATCCCATGTCTGATATTTTTTTAGCTGTATAACCTTAGGTGAGTCTCTTAACTTTTTAAGCCTCAGATAGTTTAACTGTAAGTTAGCTGACATAGGCAAGATGAAAGATATGTGCTAGATGACTAGTTTGGATTTGATGCAAAATGATGAGGTAGTGGGATTAAAAAGGAAAAGACTCCAGAGCTCTTAGAAGGAGGGAATTTAGAGAGCAGAATTTAAGAATAATGGCTACTCTGAAAAATTAGCTTTGCTTGTGAATACCCACTAAGCATCACTTCTTCATCCATTTAGTGGCAGTAACAATACTTACCTCACAAGGTTGCTATGAGCAATGAAATCATGAAAGTAAAACTTAGGACAGGGACTGACAATAAGCCTTCGCTTAATGTTGGCTTTTTTATTGGAAACTTTACCACAAGCATGCACAATCTCTTATCTCTTTAAAGAGATATTCCTGAGTTTTTAAATCATACTCATCAGATAATTAGCGACATGTTGGTGGCAAAGCTATGACCTCAACCCTCCCTGTGATTGGATATTTACCTAAAGGTTAATTTTGTGATCAAGACTGATACATCAAGAGCTTTTTTGAAACAAACAAACAAACAAACAAACAAACAAAAAAGCAGTTTGAGAATACTGATTAAAAACAAGAAAATTGTAGCTTATTTATAGAGTGCTTTTCCAGGGTATAAAAGATTAGGGGAAAAATCTTAATTACCGGGGATAAAGATAAAGAGCACAATGTGATTTCTACTGAAGAAAGGAGTCAAAAAGCTAAGTAGCCAATGAGAAGTGAACAGTTGTTCAAAGTAATTCTTATCCTTCATTAAAAAATAAACTTTTTGAGTTTTATCATAATATTAATTATAACTTATAGTTAGCATGTAATCAATAAAAATATGTGCTTATAATTTAAATGCAAATCTACTATTCATATTGCTATTCAATTTTTCTTTCAACCCTTTCATAAAACAACAAAGTAGAATGAGGAACTTAGATATTCATTGTTTTATTTATCTTCCACAGAATGTAAAACATCTCAACTTTTTCTTTCAAGATTCTGGTAATTGTTACTTTTTTTCTGGTAAATTGTTACTTAAAATTGTCCATTTATATATAGTTGCTTTACTTTACTTATGTATGTGCTTTTTTCTCTAAGGATATTATGAAGTCTTAGAGAGTGACCCAGTGTCCCCTAATACTGAGAACAGTGTTGTGCATTATTCAGGTGTTAAACATTTCTTCTTCAATGAATGAAATATTTGTTTATTATACCACTCTTAGCAAAATATCCTTATTCAATTACAATATATATTTATTACAAGGACTGTGATCTGACAAATATCTTAAGAGAAAGAAAATCTATCAAAAGCAAACTGAGCCTTTGAGATTTGTTGAAATATATGAGATTAACATTTATGGAGTGCAGTGAGAGTCTGCTTGATGTTATTCAGAACACAGAAATAACCTACTCACTACCTAATGGGATTTGTGTCTACATTAAGGGAAAGTAAATAATATATCACAAGAAAGCTCAGTTGATTTATCTGATAGTCATTATCATCTCATCATATGTTTCTGAAAGAGGAAATAGAAAAGGCCAGAAGGAGCAATAACTAATTATATCAAATCTAACTCCTCCTAAAGTGCTTGGGGTTCTCCCAAGCACCAGTAGGTCTGAGTCACTTGTAATTTTGTGGCAAGTTAAATAAACTGTCTCAAACACCTGTTATCTTTAAATTTTTTTTTACATTTTTATTTTATTTTTGACAGAGTAAGACAAAGCATGAGCAGGGGAGGGGCAGAGAGAGGAGACACAGAATCTGAAGCAGGCTCCAGGCTCTGAGCAAGCAGTCAGTACAGAGCCTGACGCAAGGCTCGAACCCACGAACTGTGAGATCATGACCTGAGCCGAAGTCGGACGCTCAACCGACTGAGCCACCCAGGCACCCCTCACATGCCTGCTCTCTTTATTGATCATCCAGGACAGCTATTTTTCTACCCCTTCTTATCACTTCCTTTCCAATGCCCTCTCTCTAGAACCCCATCTGTAGTCATCAAGCTCCCTTAATCCACAATTCCTTTTAACTTCTTGTCTTACCTGAAATGTGTTTTATTATAAAGGGTTCTGCTAGTAAGGCTCATTTTTATCTTATTTGTGAGTCCACTGGTGGAAAACATGTCCCTTCTCTTCACAATGTGGCTTCCAAACCACCACAGTGGTGGTTTGGCCCCCTTCTCTTGCCATTTACTTAACTTCTTTTTTAAATTTTTTTAAATGTTTATTTTTGAGAGAGAGAGAGTGAGACAGAATGTGACTGCGGGGGGCGGGGGGGGGGGTAAGGGCCAGAGAGAGGGAGACACAGAATCAGAAGCAGGCTCCAGGCTCTGAGTTGTCAGCACAGAGACTGACGCGGGGCTCGAACCACAAACCGTGAGAACATGACCTGAGCCAAAGTTGGACGCCCAACTGATTGAGCCACCCAGGCGCCCACCATTTACTTAACTTCTAAAGAATTCACATCTGATTTGTGGTCATTTCTAATCTAAGTGCTATAATTCCCTGGATGATTCCAATGTCCTTCTGAATGTTTAATTTGTTCCTTCTCATATCTTTGACCATTGATTTCTATATGTTCCATTCAATCATTCAATGACTCCCAAGATACCATATTTTTGCTCAGACCTGGTACCTCTCTTACTGGTCCCTAAGGCTCTCTGAGCTTCCCTGCCACTGTGTTTCTCAAGCTTTTGTTGTTTAGGACTTCTGTGATTCTCTGAGCATCCTTCAAATATATCCCACCCTCACCCATCACACCAGCCACCTTTATGCTTGAGTTGAATTTCCTTGCTTTCAGGTGGCTTCTACCAAAAGAACCTTAGCAAGTACTCCCACACTTACACATAAGCTAAAGTTATAACACAGCAGCTCCCTGAGGCAGCCGGTGTCTGGGATGAGTCACATTTACCTGACTCACCCTGCATGCACATCAGTCATTCCCTGGTCCTCAGCCAGTTACCCAGACAGACAGCCTTCAAGAGTGCTAACCTCGTTCATTCTCTTTAGCCTGGAAAAAATGTGATGAAACCAGCATTCTAATCAAAGTTAACAAAGAAAACACATTTTAGGATTTCCATCAGCTTCGTGGCTTAGTCCCCTACCCACCATCACCACATCTCCAAAGAATCTGTTCACACACAAACTACAGTCACCACGGGTAATGCTCCTATCTTAACACTTTTACCAAACAATAATATCACAGTTATTTTTTTTTTGTTCCTATTCTTCTACCAGACTTAAAAGTGATCACACTTTTTAAATAATAAGCACTTTTCTCTCACAGATTGCCTAGTTGAGGATGAGTTCATTTTCTAACTGAATATAACTCATTGCTCTCCAGTATATTGGAATTAATCAAAACATACAAACATATTTTCCCCATATACCCGTAGTTTAGTAATAAATAACAAACATGATATAGAAAGAGGAGTTATAGCCCAATTTGTTTCTTATGAATCAACTTCAAAACAAAATTAAGGACTAAACTATTGCCACAACAACATAAATCAATTTGAAATACTACCACTTTTTGCTTGATAACAGTAGGAATACAAAAACTCATTACAAATAACTGGAAAAATATAAGCAATTAACTTGTCTAATATTGACCCCAGATACCCACATGTGCACCCAAACACAAACACACTAAAAAAACAAAATGAAACAAAGCAAAAACAAACCCTGCTTTCCTGTAACAGAAACCAATTCTTCCATTTGCTCAGGTGAAAAACTTGGAGTTATCCTGACTTCTTCTTCTTCTTTTTTTTTTTAATTATTTTCTGTCACATCGTTCATCTGAACTTTGAACAAATTATTTTGGCAGTACTTTCAAAGACATCTAGAATCTTAGCACTTCTCCCTATTCTCTGTATTTCTATCCTTCTCCATTTTACCACCGTTTCCTACTTGAATTATTAGAATAACTTCTTAACTGGACATCTAATTCCTCCACAAAGAAGGCACACTGATTCTGTTAGAATATAAGTCTGGTTTTGTCATATGTCCTTTCAAAACTCTCTCTTTCTTCTACTCATGCACAGCAAAAGATAAAATTCCTCAATGACCTAAAAGTCCCTATGATATTTGGCCTCCTACTCTCCAACACTATATTTCTACCCACTCTTTTCCTTATTCACTTCTTTCCAATCCCTCAGGAGTTAGTGATGTTCCTCAAACACCAGGGACATACTTCTGCCACAGGGCCTTTGCATTTGCTGTTTTCTATGCCTGGAATACTCTTTCCTAGATATCAACAGGACTTACTTGCTCACTTACTTCAAAGTGTGTCCTTAAATATTTCCATATTGATGTTTTCCATTGCCTATCTATTTTGAAAATACTGTACCCACTTCCCCTCCATCTCTGCAACCGTGCATACTCCGTATCTCACTTCCATGCTCTATTTTCCTCCAAAGCACTTCTCATCTGTAACAAATTTTATCTGCTATGGAGTTATTATGTTAGTATCTTGTTGACATTCTCTAAATAAAACATAGGCTCTATGCAAGTGGAATATTTTATTTGTTTTATTTGTTGCTTTATCTTGAGCCTCTAAAATGATGCTTGAGATGTAATTGGCTTCCATTTCATATTTATTGATCAAGTATTTGAATTCATTTATTAATTCATCTATTATGAGAGAAAAGAATAGAGGCAATGAATGTAAAAATCTCAGTATAAGTAAGCAATCACAGAGATTGGAACTAAGTTCCACACGTACACTGAAATGAATACTAGGGAATTATAACAATGGATAATTCCATGGTGCATTATCATTTATAAAACTTCTGCAAACATACACTCTCCTTAACAAAACCATGTGAGTGAGGAGTAGCATTATTTTCATTTGACAGGTAGGAAACAGCACCATAGACCTTAGTGACTTACTAGAGGCCACACATATTTTAAGAAGGAAGCTACCTTGAGTGCTTGAAAAATGCTGTTTCCAGCAGCCTGTTTTTTTGTTTTTTTTTTTATACCTCTTCTATAGAAACTCTCTAGACCTTCAAACCATCTCCTCAAGTCATATGATGATAGTATGTTTAAAAACACTTACTTTCTATTATGAAGACTGGACATCAGAAGCCCCAGGATAAATATGACATTGAATTAACTCTCCATTTTCTTAATTCATAGTTTGGAGGACAAAAGGAGTGGTCTAAACTCAATCTTCCTTTCTTAGATTATCTCATTCTATCCTGTTTCCTTAGCTGAGGTGTAAGAGCTTTTCACCGACTTGCACTGCATTACCTTAAGTACTTAAATTTCATTTTCAATGAAACCCTGTTTAATGAATATTTATGAGTATGTCCCTGCAGTGTTCATTCAATGTGTAGACTTCCCTTCACAGCAGGCTGCGGTTTTACATTTTGCTTTTTATTGCTAAAATGTTAGCCATACAAATCGATGTCGCTTAGGAAATATGAAAATAACAGTTCCTCCTCTAACTGGAACATTTCCACCAGAGTTGCCCAGTGCTGCACTGATGGTGCTCAAAAAATAATAAATAATAATAATTAGAATAATCAGCCCCAACCTGAAGTAATATGCAATTTACATTTTTGATAGATGACATGAAAGTATAAATCTCCCAGGAGGTGCAGAGTTTTCTAGCTAAAACATTCATCATTTCTAAAAACATCAAGTGCAGACGCTGGGATAGATATTCTCTTCTCACCATGAAAGCACCTACTAGTTCTTTTGCCATCAGGTGTCATCAGAGGGAAGTGTAGGGAGGGATTAACTTGAAAGAGCTTACTGGATACACACACACTTTGATAAGGAGATTTTTCCCAGAAAAGATTTGGGAGACTTTAAGCTGCTCTTTTATTTTTTTTTTTCTTCTCTTTGTGTAAATGACAGTGATCATCTATAAAATATCCCATTATAACTACAGAATCAAAAGTCACATAATTCCCATCCACTCAGCAAAAGGTAACTCCAATTAAGACTCTCAGTGGGTGGTCTGACATCTGATACTGTGTGGGCAAATCTGACAACCTGCCATATACTTTGAATTCCTTTAAGGTGAACATACAACTTAGCTGGTAATTTGCAAAAAGAAAGAATATGCAGGAGTGTAAAATAAATGACACCAACCATATGGCGCTCAGATTGGAAACCCTTGATGACAAGAACATAGCTGATCATCTTGCAACTGTTACAAGTTTTTCTTCCATCTGAAGCCATTGTGAGCCACTGAATTATGCAAGGAGCATTTTGCTCCTTTCAAATCAGAAAAAAGTAAGCATTTCATGTAACTTTTGTGTATGAAGCATAGAATAAATGGAATGTATCTAATTTGCCAGTTGATATAAAACCTGGTTTTGGTATATAGGACTTGACTTTCACAAGAAAAACTAGAAGTTTTTTCATACAGAATTCTATAAGGATGAGATTTATAATAATAATTGACCTCTTCTTTTAAAATCCCTCTCAAAAATTACTATACATTATTTATTTTGAGTACCTCTAAATGCCACTTCATTGATAGTAGAGAAAGAGAAACACAAAACAAAACAAATATGAAGTTGAAAATTAAGGCAAAAGTCTTATTATCTGTGAGAATTAATTCAATACAACCAATGTTAAGTGTCTTTCATGTGTCATGCACTATGTAATATAGTCCCTGCCTTTGGGTATTGTACATCTTAATTATTCCAATAAGTCTCAGAGATAGGTATTATTAAGATTATTTTATTTTAACAGATGAGATCATTGAGATTCAAAAAGTTCAAGTGGCTTGCCCATGATCACAGAGGTTGATGTACCACTCAGTAGGGGATCACAGCATTCTTCACAAGGCAAAATGGGAAGTTATCAAAGTTTAACTGCCTTACTGAAACAGGCTATGTGGTGACCCCAAGGAACAAAGGATCAGAAGGCTCTGTCACAAGCGTGTGACACTGGGCAAATTAATTAACCTGAGTCTCAGTTTCCACATATAAGAGAATAAGGACACTATCCAATTCTTAAGGTTAACAGTAGGTAACTTGTAACTAAGGATATCAAATCTGCTTTTACATTAAAATTGTTTAGAATAACTTCTCCTTGGTCACAGTAATAAAAATAAATAATGGAAATCTATCTACACTTGATGTATTCTGGGAAATCTGGGTGTGACCCTGGATATTGGGAATTTCAACGATTCAAGAAAAGGTTTATAGTCCTAATGAATAAGGCACTGTGCTGGACATAACCAGATCTACAGAGAAGTATGAAACTCTTGGCAACTCCTCTTCCTATCACTCTAAAAGCAGGGTACAGGGACATAAGGGGTAGGTTCCCTCAGCAGATGCTCCCTGGCTCAGAAAGAAGAAAGGCTTTGTTCTTCTTGGTGGCATACCGGAATGACTACATGTGAACATGCATGTCTCTGTGTTTATTTTCATATGTTACATGTGTGTCTTTACACGTGTGCCTATGTGTATGAGAATGGGAGGCCAAGGTCCCCTCAATGGTCCCCATTGTCTCCTCCAACTTGAAAATGAAGCCATTCTTGAAAAATGTATAAGTTCCAAGGGAGGTATTTCTAACTCCATGCCCTCTCCTGTTCTTCCTCTTCCTCTCCTTTCCCAGCTTGGGAAGAGGAAGCAGCAAATGGACAGAGATGTACAGTAGTAACTGACTGTGTTCCCATCCCCCCTAGAAGTTTCTGAGCCTCAGTCAGGCTCAGAGACAGAGAAGAGAGAATTCAAATTTGATGAGATATTTCAGTTTTGACAGCGGATTATACTAGACTTTAAATACTAAAATTGAGAAAATTCACTAATTCACAGAATGTCTGGAAAAGCTATGAGTTTTTTAATTACGGGGAGAAAGCATTAAGTCGTCAGAGCTTATTAAAAGGGGACGTGGGGGGGCGCCTGGGTGGCTTGGTCGGTTAAGCGTCCGACTTCGGCTCAGGTCATGATCTCGCAGTCCGTGAGTTCGAGCCCTGCGTCAGGCTCTGTGCTGACAGCTCAGAGCCTGGAGCCTGTTTCAGATTCTGTGCCTCCCTCTCGCTGTGACCCTCCCCCGTTCATGCTCTGTCTCTCCCTGTCTCAAAAATAAATAAAAACGTTTAAAAAAATTTTTTTTAAAAAAGGGGGAAGTGGTAAGGGGCGCCTGGGTGGCTCAGCCCATTAAATTGCAGGCTTTTGGTTTTGGCTCTTATGATCTCAGGTTTCATGGGTTCAAGCCCCAAGTTGGACTCTGGGCTGACAGCACAGAGCCTGCTTGGGATTCTCTCTCTCTCTCTCTCTCTCTCTCTCTCTCGCTCTCTCTCTCTCCTCTCTTCCCATCCCCTAGTCATGCTGTCTCTGTCTATTTCAAAATAAATAAACTTTTTTTAAGAGGGAAGTGGTAAGAAAGATTTAATTGGCTTTTTGCTTATCCCCATCCAAAATCAACCCAGTCAGTAAAACAGTAATACAGCTATAATGACATTTTGAAGATGGTACTGGGTTGCTTTAAGGTTTAGTAACACTAAGTTAAGGCCTATATTAAAGTCAGGACTGATAATGTATCCCGCCCTGCATCTACCCACCTTCCAAACACAGTTTCCTAAAATTTCTAAATTTCATGGAGCAAGTAGCCACATATACATTTGTAAGGTAAAAGAATATTACAAGGGACAACACACAGTAGGTACCAAAGATAGTATGGTTAATAAAACCCTCACGTGAGCAAAGAAATGAAATTCACTACACACTAATCTAGAAAGAGAAATGTTTTATTTTTTAATTAAAAAAATTTGATATTTGTTTATTTTGTGAGAGAGAGAGAGAGAGAGAGAACAAGCAGAGGAGGAGCAGAGAGAGGGAGAAGGAGAATTCCAAGCAGGCTTCTCTGCTGTCAGTGCAGAGCCCAACACAGGGTTCGAACTCAAGAACCATGAGATTATGCCCTGAGCTAGTATCAAGAGCCAGGTGCTTAACCGACTGAGTCACCCAGACATCCCAAAAGAGAACTGTTTTAATGTGGACAGAATCTAGATGGGTGATAGAGAATGATGGATGTGTGAATATATAAAACAAGTAGGTTTTTTTAAGCAGATTAGTCTCAGAATTTAGTGGAAAATAAGGTGGGGAGACACTGTAGGACCAGACTGTAGGAATCAAAACAGACTCAGGTAATCTTTATTATCTGAGAGCCTACAAATTGTTTTTTGATTTTATGATTAGAAAAGAAA
Organism: Panthera uncia; assembly: GCF_023721935.1. Classification (NCBI taxonomy): domain Eukaryota; kingdom Metazoa; phylum Chordata; class Mammalia; order Carnivora; family Felidae; genus Panthera; species Panthera uncia. Next base: position 90,324,804 of record NC_064810.1, read on the forward strand.
ATGATGAAATAAAGTAGCATTATCTAGGGGAAACTAGAGCTGGGAGCATAGCCTTTTTTTTTAAGGTTTCACAATATACTTAAATTACAATTAGTGAAATTAAAATATCTTTTCCAGAATGCAGAGATAACTCTTTTGTAGACAAAATAGTTGTCTTTCATGAGACAGTTATTTGTTTTTTCAATGATAACATGAAAACAAACAAAAAAACCCCACACCATTTAAAGAATGAAATTATATTTAAAAAAAATCTTTAGAACTGAAGATTTAGAAGTATTTCATTGCATAATCACTTAAGGTTTTTCTTAAATGGAATTAGATTATAGTAAGATCTTAACGGTTTTAGTACGGCGTGATTCTAATGAAAATGGCAGCACTAAAATAAGAATGAATGACAGCTAAAGAAGTTTTGAATGACACTTAAAATTTTTGAAAATTTTTGCATCCTAAATGGAAAGGGAAAAATGAGAACAATGACATAGATGCTATTTTTAAAAGAGAAATACATTTTTTAAAGGTACTGTAATGTTCTGTTTCTTAATCTGGACGCTTATTGACTTAGGTAAACTATGAGTATGTATTTTTCACCCTTCCATATCTGTGGTATATTTTTAAATAATAATTTTAAAGATAGAAATGTTTCAAATTTGTCTTTTTAGAATAGATAATGGATCCATGGGGGGTGGGAATCTAATATTATCTCTCCCTATTGTATAGAGATGGGCTTTGCCCTGGAAGCAGTCTCTCAGTTATCATTTGTTCCCCATCAGGCAGGACTGTATGCCCTCCAGCTCTTTAGTTAGCAGCAAGCCGTATTTGGTTCTGGAGGTAGATAGTTAAAGAAAACATGTGGGCAGTAATAGTTCTTACTACTAGGCATTTGTCCAGGTAGATAGATGCCTTTTCAATTGTTCTGAATTAGTGAAATAAAAAGCAGCTGCCTTGGAAATTTCTCTCCTCATTCTTGAAGGCACTGAGCTAGTTTGTCAGTCATGGAGTTCCTACTCTGAATTTTTTACATGAACTATTTTTGTTTTCTTCAAAATATTGTTAGTGCAAAACTTGCATCAAAATACCAACATCCCCAAAAGAACCTCAATGGCTTACTTTCATTAGCCACGTAGGCTTTCTGAAATGTCACTTTTTAATTAAGTACTTAAAATGGATTATATTATTAACATTTATAAAAGGGAATTTTGTAGTACACCAAATAGCATTGTAATATCCCTGGCTTCCTCCTCTTCCCCCTACCACCCTCCCACAAAAACTTTCACAGGTCTGGCCTTTTGTGTGTTTCTGCCTGTGCTTATTTCCTTTTCAATTTTTAGGAAGAACATCAAATTTCCAAAGAGAATTTCCACAAAGCAAAAAAATAAATAAAATAAAAACTAGGTCTTTTAAAGATCATAACACTAAATATTTCTAAAGCAATTCTGGATGAGATTCCAAATAAAAGTTTATGAAATACATGAAGTTAGTGTTTCATTTTCAAAATAATGATATCATCTTTGAACGAGATGATTCCTTGAAAGTTTTCACCAGCCAGTGGTTCTTAAGCATTGTTGCCCATATGCCATCTAAAAAAATATCTTAAAAACTATGTACTTTCATACATTTAACATCTAAGATATTTTCTCATAAATTTAACATTTGAAAATATTTAATTCGCAATGTACCATAAATATTGGCAGGTGAAAATAATTGTTTTTAACTTTTATTTGCTTTTAATTGATTCTAAATGTCACATCAACTTAATAAGCACCATCATATATTACAAAGTAAAATACATCAACAAACTCTGCTTAGGTAGTTAAAATATGTTTCATTGTTTCTTTTTCTCTCTGAACTTTTATTTTACCTGTCCTACACCATTACATTTTAGTGGAATAATTTGTTTTTTACATTGGAAGATCTGTATTGATCATCCTCTTATAATTTTCTGCCAAAAAAAGTATATAAATAGAAACTTTAAAAAATTCTCTGATCACGAGAAACTAAGTGTTAATATTTTTCTTCAAGATTTAGCCTTTAGTATTATTTTAATAATACACTATTAATAGCATATATTTTTAGTATATAAATATGTATATTATATACTATTAATTATATATGCTAGCATTTTAATACATATTAAACAAATAAATATGCTTGATAGTTATGAAACATAAAAATAAAAATATATTGGAAATTCATTTCTTAATGAGATAAATGACCTTTATTTCTCAATTAGTCCTTATATTCATATCTGAATATTTTTATTGCTATAGTAAGAAAATATTCAACATAAATTTGTTAGTTTTTATTTTTATATATGTCAGCCCTGAGAAAATTAATTCACATATATAACAAAATGAGAATCTAAAGAGTTTTCTTATAAAATATCATTTACTGCTTTGAACTTCTTCCAAGTTATGTGCCAGAAATCACATTGTAATCTATAATAAAAAAATACTGTTAATGATCTCTCAGCTGACAACTCAATTAACATCACCTTCAATTTTTTTGAAAAGAAAGAACTGGAAATTAACTAACTTATAAAAGAATTTTTTACCCAGCCATTTTCTTTCCCAATACAATTACCAATATCCTAAATTTTCTTTGTTTTACGACTGAAGATATTTTTGTTTTAATCCATTTATCAGATGTATGCTGAAGATTTCAGGAGCTAGAAAAGGGAGGTTATATCATATCTCACTCAGAAAACCAGATATGTCCTCAAGATTGCTTCATCTTGGAAGATGTTTAATCTGTCCCTGAGATTTTTACATCACAGGGATCAGTAAACCTTAGGAAGAGAGAGAAGGATGCCACCGTTTACGAAGCGCACGCACGAAAGGAGAAAAAAAAAGGAGCACTGTACGATACCTCTGTAGCAAGCATATTCTCAAGCCAATCCATCTTAGCATCATATGTGACCATTTGGGATGCAGAAAGATATCGATTCTTTTAGTAGTATTGATTCTGAAACCTTTGAGGAATCTTGAAATTCCAGAGGTTTGCCAGTTTAGTTTGAAGAACAAAGTTACCATCCAACAGGACCCTCTACTAAAGGGTCCAATCTCTACTGCCAATCTTTCCTCTGCCCTCTCTCATAGACCTTAGCAACCATGGCTTTGAATTGACTTTTTTCCATCTCCAACTTTCTTTTCCTCTTCATTTCTAAGATTCATATAGTTAAATGTTTAAATTATAGTGAGATAAGATTTGAAAATACTGGATTAGGCATCAATCTTGCCTGTTAGCGTCTTAAGTAAGACTCTATTGGAAAACAATAACAAAATGTATGTGAAACCATAATAATGACAAAGATGATGATAGCAAACAGTTATGTAACACTTATTATGCACCCATCATTGTAACTAAAGCTTTTCACACATTAACTTCCTCAAATTTCATTGGCTTGATTAAATTCTTCTGAGGTAGGCACCATTACACTCTCCATTTTACCGACGTGGGAACTGAGGAATGAAGAAGTTAAGTGACTTGCTCATGGTATTTAACCCCAAGTGGTCTGTCTCCTGTGACTGTACACCTACCACTATCCCATAACAAAACCATTTATTGATCAATGCAATGAATCCCCAGTGAAGATACATAGCTTTACAAAATAAGGCAAAATGAAAAAAAAAAAAAAAAAAAAAAACCAAAAAACAAAACAAGGCAAAATGTGGTTAGTTATTTCCAGTAAAGAACCTCTGGCATCTTTTTTGTTTGTTTGTTTGTTTGTTGTCTAATTACTTTATCCCAAATCTCCCATCTCCTCTATTTGGAAAAGAAATTCCATTGTTTTTTTTGTCTTTTTTTTTTTTTTTTGAAATTCTATAGGTCTTGATGAAGTGTGCAAAATTGACATAAATGAACCAGTGTGGGAAAAATTCAGCCAATGCCCACTTTGGATGAAATTTTAAATAATTCTATGAACATATAACAGCTTTTATAAGACATAATGTTTAATGTCTTTATTTCTAGAATAACTTCTCAATTTTAGAATGTGAACAAATATGGATGCATGAAGAGAAATAGCTTTTTTAAATTTGTGCTTTATTTCTTAATAAAGTCAACATTATTTATGAAATAATTAGCCATGGCAGCTAAATTGTGAGTTGATTGGTTTTAAAGTGAGTGATGGAGTATTTGTAAGATGTTAAATTTTCTTATCAGTTTTAAATGGACTACATTTTCAATTTTAGTATTCACATGGGAATTACAATTAGTTGAAAGTTACAAAAGGAAAGTATTGTGTTTTCATATTGTTAAATGCTCAAAGAAATATATGCAGTTTCTTAATATTTATATTTTGAAGGTATTATTAATATATTAAAAATGTAGTGAATATAATTGCTCAATTAATTATGGTATGAAATCTTCATAAGTCACTATTAGCAGTAACAAAGACTATTTAATATAGCAATATTAATTTTAATGTATCCAAATCCTGATTTATTTTTTTATTTTTTTTTTATTTTTTTTTTTTTAATTTTTTTTTTTAACGTTTATTTATTTTTGAGACAGAGAGAGACAGAGCATGAACGGGGGAGGGGCAGAGAGAGAGGGAGACACATAATCGGAAACAGGCTCCAGGCTCTGAGCCATCTGCCCAGAGCCTGACGCGGGGCTCGAACTCACGGACCGCAAGATCCTGAGCCGAAGTCGGACGCTTAACCGACTGAGCCACCCAGGCGCCCCCAAATCCTGATTTATTTTATTTTAACATGTCAAATAGTTCTGAAAGATCTGTAGAATATGGTTTGCAAGATGTTTATTGGTCAGAACTTTTTTTCTTGCTCAGTTGTTTCTTTGGTTATGTTATTATGGTTAATATCCATAAACAAAACCAGCAATGATTAAAATAATTAGATAAAATCTGCTACTGTGATAAAATTTATTATATGAAATTAAGTATAAATGAGCCCTTGCCAGATAATACAAGGCTTTGTAATTTATTCATGTTTTGTCAAAGTAAATCATATTGTATTTTTAGTGAATTAAATCCATAGTTTATTTTAAAATGAAAACAATGTGAAATCAGAAGGGGAAAAGATAGATGTACAAAATCAAAATTTTAAATATAGAAAAAATTAGAATAGTACACATATAATTTTATACAATAGCTATTAGAATATATATTTACATCATTAAAAAAAAAAGTAAAACAATACTTTATGCTGGTAACACAAAAAGGTCTCAAACCCAAATGCCTGTGGTGGCCAGGCCATAGCTAAGTATGAAGTGTGTCAGGTACAGAGTGTGGGGGATGGAGCTTTCATGATATGCCTGAAAGAGGTAGCCATTTCTCAGTTATATATCATTGTTCCCAGAGTTTCCCATTGTGTAATGGAAGACAAAAATATGTATTTTCAAAACATGTAAAATTGTCTGCTTTTCAATATCAGTCATTGACTCCATTTCTTTTTAAATTACCATGTTATCTTACCTCCAAAATGGCTGCTATAAATTCTTTATGCCCGATCTGCACAAGGAATTCCCCCACAGAGAGTTGGTACAAGTGACACTGTGTCAGCTGCAGATTTTTTTTTTTTTTTTTTTTTTTGAGAGAGAGCACGCTCCCATGCAAGCTGGGGAGGAGCAGAGAAAGTGGGAGAAAGAGGATCCTAAACTGGTACCTTGCCCAGCGTGCAGCCTCATGCGGGGCTCGATCTCACAACTGTGAGATCACGACCTGAGCTCAAATCAAGAGTCAATAGGACACTTAACTGACTGACCCACCCATGCGCCCCAACATACATATCTTTTAGTAGAGCCAAGGCCAGCTTCATGGGCATGTGACTGCTTACAGCCACACAGGATCCTGTGCTTCCAAGGGCCTCATGTTTGGCTTAATGGTGTGCTCTCATCATCTTGAAATTTATGATGGTGGAATATGAAGCCCACATTCCATTTTGCACTAGGCTTCACAAATTACATAGCAGGACCTAAATAAGGTTTGTAATCTCTGCCTTCTGGGCTGGCTCCTGGCAAGAAGTCCAAGCTGCTCTGCTGCAGAGGGGCCTCAGAAACGATCACAGAGGCATCTCACATGAGTGAAGAAGCCATTTTAGATGTTAATCCTCCTCAAGTCAAACCAGTCAATCACAGACCCATGAGACAGCTAAAAAATAAATTGTTGTAAGCCACTACGTTCTGGGTTGGGTTGAGATGCAGCAATCAATAATCAGAATAGGCACAATGTTCAATTAGCCTACAATGAGCCTCAACTTTGTGACCTCTGATCTACTTGGCCTGTAGCCCATTGACCTCCAGGGCTGATCAGCTATCAAGACATTTTTATCAAAATATAATTTTATTTGAGTGTTTTAAATTCTTTTATTATCTTGATTATATTGTTTAAAGTAAGAGTTCAGGAAATAGGTTTTATTTTTCTTTTCTTTTTTTTAATGTTTTATTTTTTTATTTTTGAGAGAGAGAGCCAGGGAGGGGCAGAGAGAAAGGGGACAGAGGATCTGAAGCAGGCTCTGTGTGGACAGCAGTGAGCCCAAAGCGGGACTCAAACTCACTAACCATGAGATCATGACCTGAGCCGAAGTCAGACGTTTAACTGACTGAGCCACACAGACACCCTTATTTTTCTTTTCTTCGTACTGAGCTATCTTATCATTTGAACTGATATTAGATCAAAAATTACAATATGAATTAAATCATTAAAAATGCTTACTATAATTTGCTAGTCACTTGATATATATTTGATTAGCACATGTTGCCAATTCAATGTGTTTTTGTTTTTATCTGAAGACAACTTGAATTGATATAATTGCCTCATTATTCAGCATTCCAAATCTACCTTTCACAAACATATGTCTAACAAGCCATCAAATTCTCCCCTGAGTGCCCAATTTCCCCCTAAAATCTAAAATTATTGTATTTTTCCATGAGACAATTCCTCAAAACCTTTAGGCCGTGTACCTTAAATCACTCATTTGAAGATGCCTTGCAAACAAATGATTAAATAATTCTCTCTGAATTTATTTTAGTAAACATGCAACTGGAGGCACAGTGCCTGAACTATATTTATATTTTTTTTCCTCTATCATGCTTGGCAAATAGCCTAGGGTTGCTTGATCCTTTCCATTTGAAGTCCAAAGAGAGTTTCTTAATGAAAATTGATCAAAAATATAAAAAACCATAAATATTTAGTTCTTCATACAGCTTGGTTTATATTCCAAGTCAGAAAGAAAATCCATTTCTATATTTTTCCCTAAAGATTTCTAGTTGTATTTACTTGGATCAGTGTGGCTGTTTCCTTAAAATATTATTTTGTAAGTGATAAATTTAGCAACTAATGAAGGAACACCATTACAAGACACTTTCAGTAAGTCCAGGAAGTGTGTAGAACCACCTTGGTTGCAGAGGCCCTGAAGTTTGCCTTGCTGTGTTTGTTGGTATAATGCATTTGGAATGGCATAGGGAAAAATATTCTGCTTAGGATAGGAAATGAGAATCAAGAAAGAATAGTAATGCCCTAGGGGTTTGTTTCAGTCAATCAAGTGATTCAAATAATCCAACTGCTACAATTAGTAATGATCAACAGCACTTAATTCTTCATGATGTCAATTTCTGATACTTGTATTGTCAAAGTTTTTATGTATAGAAGAAGGAACACCATGGTGAAAATACATACTAGTTGTTAAGAGTCTCCAGTTCCTTTTTTCATTTTGACAGTCACTGTATGATTTGGGACACATCATAAAATTCATACACACTTTAATTGCTTCCTTTAATGACAATTGTACTTTCCTATTGGAAAAACACCTTGATAATCTCTTAAGTGAACTGAAAATTCATATTTATATATTCAATTAAATTTGAGTTGCTGAGCAATGATTATTTGCTAGAGTAAAATAAATAAGATTTGATCACAATCAAAACAAAAGAAACTTAGCATTTAGAATGATGAAAGAAAACCATTTTGAATGTCTCTAAATGCAATCCCAGTATCAACTGAACTTGAACACAGAAAAAATAAATCACTACAAACAAAACAATAGATTACTAAAGTCAACTGCATTATTTTCCACTGTATGTACATTAAGCATCAAATTGAAAAGAAATCTGTTGCTATGAGCTCCATATGAATTCCAAGTTGTTTTGGGGATTTTTAAGGTTGAACTCATTTAAATTCTCAAAAGTTGAAAGCATCTTAGTTGAAAAACAAGTCAACAATAAATCTTGAAATTGTAACACATAAGCTGAAATCCAATTCACTTTTATATTATGTTCCTAGAATTTATAATTTAGTATTTGAAACTGCAAGCTTCTTTTATTTTTAAATTTTTTAATGTTCATTTATTTTTGAGAAAGAGAGAGATAGAGGGAGAGAGCACAAGTGGGGAAGGGGCAGAGAGGAAGACACAGAATCTGAAGCAAGCCCCAGGCTCTGAGCTGTCAGCACAGCTGAGCCCTGATGTGGGGCTCAAACCCACGAACTGTGAGATCATGACCTGAACCGAAGTCGGATGCTTAACCAATTGAGCCATGCAGGTGCCCCTGAAACTATAAGCTTCTCATTTTAAACATGTTTATACATTTGTCAACCAGGTATAAAGTGCTAGAACAACGATTTTCAGATATTTCTCTCTCCCTCCATCTCTCTCTCTCTCTTGTTCAAAACAAACTAAGAACTAAAAAGGAAGGAAGGCTTGGGACACTTAATCCTTCCTTTTCTCAGTAACCTTTCCTCCTTCATTTAGGTGATTCATAAATGAATTCGTGAACAGTTTAAAACCTCTCACTTGGGCTAGAAATTGAATCTTCAAGAAAGTGAAATGAAATAATGGTTCATATTTTGAGTGTAGGAGGGAGTTATAACAAATGAGATGTCAGATATACATTCTTACAAGTTTGAGGATGGCTGAGGATAACAGTAACCAATGAGTAAATTGTTGCCTTTATGGTAGAGCTGTTCCTTTAACCAAGAACAATCTGCACCAGTTACATTGGGTAGCCCTTCTACCAGACTGTGCCTTCTAGTTTTCTTGTATCAAATGATACATGATTTTGCCCAAATTTGAAAAGAATGAAGGGTTAGAGTTTTCAGCTCTAACTTAACTAATCACACTTTTCATTTATTACATGAGTATTCTCAATGACGAAATAATATTTATATTTCATTTCCACTATCTTTCTAATACACCTACTTTAGGAAGTAATGAGACATTCAATTCAAAGGGTCATGCATTTTGGCACTTAAAATATATATATTAGACTAGTCGCCCATATAGGTGGAGTAGAACATTGAAAATCATTAGTAATAATTCAATATTTTATTTTATTTCCACTTCCCTTAAAGTATTTGTATTTAACCTCTCTTTTCAGACTGGAAGATCAACATTAAAACTGCTAGATTCATAAGTTATAAAGTTTTCTCCTCTTTTCTCAATGTCTCATCCCTACTCTGGGCAGTTCACAATCTAGGGTTCCTCTACAAAACCTTAAAAAATAAATAGCATTTCAGTACACTTGTTTGACTAAATAAAGTTGCAAAGCTCTTCAGCAACCACATTAACGTTTTAAATTTGGATTGAATATCTTCTAAGATTTATGCAAACCTTAGAAAAAAGTATCAATTATCCATCATGAAAGAAAAAATAATCTTTTTAGCAAAAAGACTCTTTTGCTAAATATTTAATAGCTTCATATGTAATAGAGTAATATTTTCTGTTTGCATGTTTTCCATTTTTAGTTTAGTAGAGGATAAACTCACAGGTGAAATGGTTAAGCAATTAGTCATGTAAAATATTATAGGAATCCTTGAAGATTTTATTTATATTTTAGGAATCCTCTTAAACCATTCTGGTGAAGATGTAATGAGTTATATGCAGAGCATGATCTATGCTAAGAATGCAAATTTAAATATGGTTAGGCTTGTTCTAAATTCTTGATTCCACCACCATTTGGGTGACTTTGGACAAACTGTCCTACAAGTCCTGTTTCCTCTTCTGTGAAATAGAGTAAAGCCAACTAACAAAGTGAGTGTGGCTTAGATAATTTTATGAAATTATGTAAATTACCTTGCACAATTCTGTCACAGGATAAAAATCCAATAAAAGTTTCTTCTGTTATATCCTTTTTTTTTAATATATGAAACTTACTGTCAAATTGGTTTCCATACAACACCCAGTGCTCATCCCAAAAGATGCCCTCTTCAATACCCATCACCTACCCTCTCCTCCCTCCCACCCCCCATCAACCCTCAGTTTGTTCTCAGTTTTTAAGAGTCTCTTATGCTTTGGCTCTATCCTTTTTGATTTACACTTGGAAAGGAGAATATGAATATTAAACTTGAATCTTTTTCATAATATGCCTTTTATGACCTTAAGGAGTAAATAGCCTTTCCTTTAAATTCACCACAGTAAACAAAATAATGGCTTCCCTAAGATATCCAAGTCCTAATCCCCAGAATCTTGAATAGATAACCTTAACTGACAAAGAAGATCTTGCAGATTTGATTAAATTAAAGATGTTGAGATGGGGAGATCATCCTGGATCCTGTGAATGGAAAAAGTAAAATCACAGGGGTCCTTGTCAGGGAAAGATGGAAGCGGGAGAATGGGAATTGGAAGAGATGTGATGAAGGAGGCAAAAGTCAGAGAGAGGAAATGCAATTTGAAGATGCTAGGCCACTGGTTTTGAAGATGTAAGAAGGGGTCAAAAGACAAGGGACGAAGGTAGCCTCTAGAAGATGGAAAAGGCAAGGAAATACATCCTTTACTGGAGCTTGCAAAAGTCGTGCAACCTTGCCAACACCTTGAGATTTGGACTTCTCATCTCCAAACTGTACGATAATTACTTACATTGTTTTGAGCCTCTAAGTTTGTGGTGATTTGCTACAGCAGCAATCGAAAGCTGATACAATCAGTGAAGACTAGACATGAATTAAAAGAAGCTATCATTCTATAAATTTTAAAAATTCTGGTGTCTAGTATTTTTGGAGATAGAGAGCAAGCTACAGAGAACTGTGATATCTGATAAGTAGGTCATTTCATGTTGTAATACTTCATGAAGCAGTAAATAAGTACAGTTACAGTCCCATAAAAACATATTTTAAAAGTAATATATATATATATATATATGTTTTAAAAGTTACAAATCCCACACTTGATATGTAATAATTTATTATTTATATTAATAAATAACTTAAAATTCACTATAATTCACTGTATATTTACTATGTGCCAATAAGATAAGCATTTTACATACAATATTTCATTTAATTCTGGAAATAACCTTAGAGAGAAGTATTCATACTATGGTTTTATAAACAAGGGACTAAATTTTTGTTTAACTTGCAAAAAGACAAACAAAAAGAAAGGGAAAGGATTTGAACCATAGTCTGTTGATTTAAAATCCCATGTTATTCACCAAAGATAAATTAAGAGACCAAAACAAAAAAGAACAAAAACAAAAGATTGCTCTGTGAGAATTTTCGAGTGCTTCCCTCCTGACTTCAGATGATAATATTTCAATTTGTCATAGAAATGAGGTTTCTTGAACAAGGTGAAGGTCATCAGGCACCCCACCATTTCTGCCTTACTTTTGCTCTGAACATCTTTTTTTTAATAGGGAGCAATTGACCTACCCATCACTAGAGAATTCAGGACTGGCATTTTAGGTCAGGGCTTAGAAAAATACACAGGTTAAAAAAAAAAGGTGTATTTACTTCTTTCAAATTTTACATAAAATCTGCTTTTTTATTCAACTTATGTTCTAGCTCTTGCTATTTTCTTAAGAGGTGATGCAACTCTGTATCAGAAATAAAAGTAAAATTAAACTAATATTAAATGAATACTGATTTTGTGCCTAGTCTTATGCCAGTCATCATCACATATAATATTTTATGTATTTTAATGTTCCTATTTTTACAAAAGAGGAACCCAAGCCTCACAAAGTTTGTCCATAATTACACAGTTAATTGAATCCCAGGTGGGACAGACTCTCATAGTCATGATAGAGTATCAACTAGGAAGATACAAAGTAATCCAAAAGATTATTCTCTCCTAATAATCTTCCTTTATGATAAAATCCATGAACTTCCTCCTTATATAGGGAGGCAGTATTTGATTTTGCAAATCAGATCTTTCATCTCGAAATTTGGCTCTAGCTTCTGTCATGTGGATTCTCCCTTTGGAGTACACTTACTCAGATTTCTTTGCTAGAACTGGTTTTTAAGCAATGTGTATCTTCTTCCATTTTAAGTTACTCTCATTTAATTAAGCGGCATGCCGGAAATCAGCTTATTCTGCAATTACAGTCTGCGGCTGGGGGGAAAACTGCATCCAGATTGTCACAAAATAAGTCTGCTGTCCTGCCCTCTGCTTCCTTTGACAGTTTGGTCCAATCATTGAAACCATCCAGAACATTCACTTGTTCTTATATTAAAAAAATTTATGCTGATTAAAGCATTTCAGATTTGTTCTCAGTATTCTCCAGGAGGCAATGAGGCCTCAACCTCACAAGACCAGGATATCCTTTATGGATAAAATGAAACATTCCCTCTTTTTATAATTTGATCAAATTCAAGCACATTTGTGAAAAACCAGCCTCATCTCCATTTTCCATATATTTTGTGTAATTCTCACTAAAATATGTATCTCTTTAGGCTTTACAATAATAAAAAATAGCATTAAAAGAGCCATTCTACTGAAATTGGTGTCTTGAAAGTCACCAGTGATTAACTGGTCATCATATCTAATGGCTTTCATGTAATTCTTTATTGTCACTATTATAACAACACATACAAAGAAATTTTACACGTATCCAATCATTTCATAGTAAATACAATACAGTTGACCCTTAAACAATACAGGGGTTAAAGGTGCTGACCTCCCACACAGTTGAAAATCCACATATAACTTTTGATTCCCCCAAAACTTAACCACTAATAGTCCACTGTTGACTGGAAGACTTAACTATATAACATGAGCAGTAGATTAACACATATTTTTATGTCATACATATTATATACTATATTCTTATAGAGAGAAAAGAAAATGTTACTAAGAAAATAGTGAGGAGAAAATACATTTACAGTACTCTACTACTGTATTTATAAAAACAATATTTGTGTATAAGTGGACCCACGTAGCTCAAACTCATGCTGTTCAAGGGTCAACTGTAATTAGACTGCATTGTAATTATGTGTTTCTCCTACGTACTTCCTTAAGCCAGAACTTATTATTTCCTTATTCCCAATGTCTCTCCACTTGGGGTGATCAACAGGTGAATGAGTCAATGGCTGGACAGCATATTTCTAGGATGCCACAGGTGTGTTTTACCAGTTGTGTTTAGAGTTCCATAATACAACAGATATGATACCTGCGGTACAATGTTAATATCTTTCAAAGTAGGGGATTTATAATCTTTTTAATGAATTTCATATGGCATCTTAACTGCACTTGTTTATTGCTTCATGATGTGTTGCAACATGAAATGACGTAGCTGTCAGGTATCATTACAGTTCTGAATAGCTTGCTCATCAAACTCAGCAAAAGTGAGGTGGCTGAAAGGCAATTGGATGCAGACCTCTCAATGAGTGATGATCAAAATAAGTAATCACAACCGCACGTACTTTCACTATGTGCTACATGCTTACACGGCATTAGTTTATATAATGTACTGATCTGATCTCATTCGTACAAGAAACCTAAGATATCTAAATGTAAATATCTAAATTATCTAAATTTTATAGATATGAAAACAGGCTCAGAAGAGTTACTTTCACGTGTTGCCTTCCCACACAATCTTGATTTAGCCTAAAATGATATTATAATCCAAAAATGACATCAGAAAAAAAGAAAGATTAGAATAAGTGTCAAATATGAGCATTAATCTGGAAATAAAATCTACATGGACATTGGATGCAAAATAAGACATTATGATTCTCAAAAAAAAAAAAAAAAAAATTAAAAGGCTAGTCAAGGGCCAGAATAAAGGAGAAGCAGATTACAAGTTACATGACTGGAGCCTCTAAAACTGTGGTTCCCCATTGCTATTTCTGACACATTTACTCCAATTTACAATAGTATCTGCATGATTTAACAGACAAAATGGGTCTTTTTTACTTTATTACTTTAAATAGAATGTATTACCAATGGTCTAAATAATTCTAGAAGTTACCTGGTTATTAGCAGGAGAATATATACATATATTTTTTTCTTTCTTGAATGCTCTTGGAAAATGTTGAAAAGCTTAATTGGATTTCATTCAAGATCAATAAATTTCCTGCCTACAGATATAGACTTCAGTCTACTGATCTGTCCAGAGTAAACAATGCTTTTAATGTAAATGTGTTTAATCTTGACATCCATGTAGACAGTTGCACTTGAAAATGAATGAATTAATTGTGTCTTCCATATGCAAAAGTGTTGGTTATTCATGAGATGTAGGTCATGAAGTTTGAGTTTTTTCCCAATAGGAAATCAATTTCCATTGATTTGTTCACATACTCTTACAAAATAATCCTTGAGACCAGAAAAATGCATTTATAACTGGTAGGTTGGGGTTAGAAGTATAATCTATAATTATGGAATAGGGTCAGGTTAGCCAGGCCCCAAGAAATTCATGCCCGTGATCTGGACCCTGTTAATATGTCTCCCAAACCAGCTAATCTAAAGGGCCAAAGTCAAATTAAAAGTGTACATGATTTTAAAAAGTTACAATTAATGCTATTAATAATTTCATTGATTATTTTTAAATGCACAAAGATTATATGTCATTCAAAATAAAATCCCATGCCACATCCAAATATAGGCACATCATCTAATGAACATCACCACAAACAAGGTATGGCATTCTTTTAGCTTAAAAAAAAGTCCAAACAAATGAACTTGAAACAGTTATTGATTTATGAAACAGTGTCTCTAGAGCTGACCCAGCGTTAGTGTGCAGGGCCTGTATCAGGGAACTCAAATCGTTACTCCACTCAACCTGGTGATCTTGCAGTTATTGATTTATGTTTGCTTCAGTCTCTCCCTGTCTCAAAGACTCCACACCTCCATGCTTTCACTTTCACACAGCAATAACAACCACACACACATGCACACACGCACTCACACACATACACAACTTCTTTACTTTGTACTTTGTCTTGGGCCATGAAAGTATGCACCTTAGGGATAATACTATTTTTTCTCTCTCACTCTGTATTTTCTCCTTTTTTTCTTTTCTCTATTCTAGTAGCCTCCATGTTTCATTGCTTCTAGAGATATATAAGGCTGACCACGAGGCAGTCTATAAGTCCTACTGGCCTCTGTTTTACAAAAGCCTAATTCCTTTGAAGAAAAGGCAAAGGGATTGGGAAAGGTTGAAGTGGAGCAGAAGTTCCCTCTGACTCGAAAGTCATTTGTCCCAGGATTTGGGGAAGGGGAGAAGTCTGTGGGAATTAGCCACATGTCAGAGAGTGATGAGATCTCAGAGGTGAATCTTGGGGTGAACTAGGAAGGCAGAACCACATCTTAAAGATATGACACGTTCATTACCGTAAGGAAGAACAGGGCCCCCCAATTTCAAAAGACCACCTTGGCTTGTCAATGAGAATGCCAGTGACAACCACACTTGACTGAGGTTTAGTACCATATCCTTGTTTTGATTATATCATGTAAGTCCACTGGAGTGTGATGTGATTCTGGTCTGGGGAGAGGACCCTAACAATGAATGAGATGGAGTTTTCACTAACCAACAGGAGAGTGTGTTTCAGTCTATAGTTTTAATCTTTTTCAGTATATATTCTTCTGTTTTAAACAGCAGCAACAACAGCAAGTTAACAGAGACTCCTCAGGTAAATTAAGAATCACCTCATGGTTAGAAGCAGAGCAGTCTTGGTTAGAATTCAGTTTAAAAAAAAAGAGCAAAACATAAATATATATATATATATATATATATATATATATATATGGCATCAAGCACTTTTCTTTAGCTATTACTGAGTTCTTCTGTTTGACATACTTTTTGCATGAAGTGAAATGTGGCCTGTCCTTGCCAGAGTAGATAATAGTACCTGGACTCTAGCCAATTTAGTTAGAATGTTGAGAGAGGAGAACATGTCAGCATTCACTGTGAGCCTTACCCAGCTGCCTCTGTCAATGCCTTCTTATCTGTCTTCCTCACTCCTTCCTGGGCTGTCAGCACTGAACCTGGCATTCAATGAACTGCTCTACTGCTACTTAAAAAAATTCAGCTAGAAAATCATGTGGCTCTTAGTTCCTGTGATCATTAGTTTGCGGTTATAATGAACTTTTAGTCCTATGGAAAACTCTAGAATGTGGACTTACAGCTGTTCTTCCCGTATGCCAGGATATCTAGTGTCTAAATTCTAAATTTGAAAGAAAATGCATTCCAAATGCAAACCACACCTTTTAAGCAACCTTGCAAATTGCTTTCACTCTTCCACTAATTCTATCTCCTTGGTACATAAACTGGAATTCTTTCACACATGGATTCTTTCTTATAAATTCTTTTCTGTTTCTCACTTGAAGCAGCACTGCTCTGGGGACATAAAGGAAATATTCAAAAGTGTTGGCAGAACTACATTTTAGTGTCTGCCATAGCTTGGGTGAATGAGTTTTCTTAAATAAAAGAGAAAGAGGAAATTAAGGATGCATTCTGGTTGCTGTAGACTCCTGAAGGGGCTCACCTCACCACTCCAACCTCTACATGCTTTTCTTTCATTATCTTTTTCAATTGAAGAGATAGTAATGTGCCTTAAAGGAGGTGTTCTGTACAAATACAGAAATCACTTATAATCATATAACCCATACTAGTTTCATTTAGCAAATTACCTTCCTCATGCATGTATATTGTATATAATGATAGTGTATTACAAAGCCCATAATTCTTCTTCTGCTATTTCTAATACTATTATTTTTTTATTAAGTTTATTTATGTATTTTTGAGAGAGACAGAGAGGGTGAGCGGGGGAGGGACAGAGAGAGAGGGAGAGAGAGAATCCCAAGCAAGCTCAGTGCTGTCACTGCAGAGCCTGACATGAACCATGAGATCATGACCTGAGCTGAAACCAAGAGTCGGACACTTAACCTACTGAACCACCCAGGCGCCCCATGTAATATTGTTATTTTTATATCATAAATGTTCCTCCATAAGTCAGTTTTAAAATTCAAATCTTTTATGATTACATTATATTTAATTCTGTTGATATATCTAATTTAGTAATATAGAATTTACTAACTTCTATTTCTAATTTAGTACCTATGGATTGTTTTTGAGGTTTTGCTTTATAGATGATGCTGCATTGAGAAGAACCACATACTGAGAGCCCTGATAGATACACGAGGCATAGACCAGACACTTAACACATATGATTTATAAGGCTCCCAATCACCGTTCAGGGTGGATACTCTCAAGTCTGTTTTACAAATGAGGGAACTGGAGTCTTATAGAGGTAAAATACTTCCCCAAGGGTATTCAGTGAGCATGTGGCAGAACCAGGATTTGAAATTCATATCTGGCTCCAAATCTCATTCTTTCTCCTCTATGTCATAGAACTCTTTATTTAGTGGAATTTCCCCAAGATAGAATCCCAAGAGTGGAATTGTCGAACCAAAGAGTGTGACTATCTCTGTGGGCCTTGTTACTTACCCATCACTGAAAATAACAGTGAAAAGGAGACAAGAAAAATCATGTGCAAACCTATTGTCTACCTTTCCCAAAGATCTCACGCTCTTTCTGATCAGAGGGGAATGCTGTCAGGCTTCATTTTTTATATGTGAGAAAATTATATGCAGGGAAATTTAGTTATTAGTTCATATTTCATGCAAGCAGATTTCTTGTGATTTTATGAAAAATCTTGGAAAAAATGCTGTTCAAAATTTAGCACGTTGTAAATAAAATATTATTACCATAGAAGATTTAAATATTTGCTTGCAACTCTATTTAGCATGGATGGAACTCTTAGTAAACAGAGAAACACATATTTAATCTGTGACTAAATAAGGGACCTTTGTGTAACAAAAATTAGAGGGGTCCCTTTAACCAGAATAAAAATAAACGTCAAGGAGACAAAGGGACGCTTTCATGGTTTGAGATACACTATTATTATTATGCCTTTTCAACAAGTATCAATGCTCTCTCTTCCCTTTCACTGGAAACAGTGGAACCTTTGCTGAACTGACAGTCAGTTAGAGCCAGTCAACAGAAACTGCTTTGGGGCACGTGGTACCAAGAACTGTTGTTGCCATCGCAACTGCACTATGATAAATTAGCCTGTCGCCACTAAGTATTTGGTTTGCCTACATGCCCTAGAAGGTGCCGTTTTGATATTCTCCTTGACAGTTTTGAGCTCATCTCTGATTCAACCTTTTCAGCAGGCTTGCTAGCATTTACATATATTGGGGGAGAGTTAAAGGAAATTAATATTTTTTCACTCATTAGATACATTGTGTCACTGTATCTGAAGAATTATCATATTTAAGGAGTATTTTTGCATTCTGACGAAGTTTGATCATTCTTTCAGAAGCCATTCTATGCAAGGTTAATAGGGATTTATTTCACCTCTTGGATACTTACGTATTACTGTCACTGAATAATTGAGATAAACTACTAGATATAGTAAAACTAGAGGAAAAACTGTGAGCTATAAAAGCACTGGAGCTTGTAATAGCTTAAATAATTATTTCTCAAAAGTTAGCACATTTTTATTGTTTAGGGGATTACTTTCTTAATAAATTCTGTGTTGATACAAATCAACAGTTTATTTTCTTTCCAGAGGTACGATGGGTTTAGCAGGTGTTTCCTTTTTTCTTTACTCCATTTCTTATGCTTAAATTTAATACAGTTCATTGATATTGGCATGTGAAATGTAATAAAATATAATGTGATTTCAGACAATGTACATGAAAATTTAATAATAATTAATATTTAGCAACTATGTAAAATGCTTTCAGTTTTCAAAGTGTTTCACATAAATTTTCTCTTTTCATCTTCAACACCCCTCACTTTATTATCACACCCATTTTACAGATGATTAAGAACAATTAGAGAAGATAAGAAATTTTCCAAAGTTATAATGAAATTAAAACAGCCCAAACTTAAAATCAAGTATCTGACTCCAAATATAGACTCTTTATGCTACATCATTACCAAAATAATTGCTTCTCTTTTTTCCAAACAAGCACATTATATGTACATAATATATACATTAGCTGAAAGCATTATGTATTATTTATAAAAATTCAGTAATTTTAAAATCTCAAATCCAGTTAAATATATATGCTTGAGTTGCATGTAAATCTGTATACCATACATAGAACCTAAATAAAAGAATGTTAAAGAAATACAAACTATTTAAGGAAGTATCTACATCATTATTTCCATATTCTTTCCTGTATGAGGTAAGAAAAGAAGAAAAAAGAAAACCTCAGTAGAGCAGAGTAAAATAGTAGCAAATTTCAAATTTTAGACTTAGAATGATCACTTGAATTACTGCAAGTGGGGGATGAAGGCTGATATTCACATTGTTGTAGGAAAAGACTACATTTTTCTTTCTATGTCCCTCAGGGTTTGTCTCGTTCCTTAGTCCATGCTTTTCAAAGTATATTCCATGGATAAGCAACGCAACCTATATCATTGGAGGGCATGTTGGAACTGCAGAATCTGAAGCACCACTCCCGATCTACTGAAATAGAATCTGCATTTTAGCAGGATCTCAGGTGATTCATGTGCATTCCAATGTTTGACAATCACTGCATTTACTGGAATCTCTACCAGTAATCAGGAAGGAAAAGAAGAAAAATACAGAACACCAATGCCAGTGTCTCAAGTGCCTGGGTGAAGACTACACTGACATTAGGGTTTAAAGCTAATAACTCTCTCACACACTGACCTGACAGATGAGACAACAATAGAATCCATAGCAATGACTGGTACCTTCAAGTGAATTGGTTGCTCAATAGTGCAGACTGAACAAGTGAATCTTGATATGAAATTATAAAGTCTCGGATGCCAGGGACTGTACCTGGCACAAAACACACAGACGCACACACACATACACAATCCCTTTTGAATTAAATTCTGTTAAGGGAAAGTCCCAAAGCATGCAATGCTTTTGTTTGGGAAAGTCTATGATAAAGGATGATCTGTAATGCAGGCCCCTGGGAGCAATTTATCAACAAAAGTATCTGAAAGGGAACAGAAGACCAACAGCCTGTTAGCCTTGTTAGCTAGTCAAGTCCAGGGTTTGCAGTTTTGCATTGTTTTACTTTCTAAGTGCCAGATGCCAAAGCCTGGGGTTCTTCTTTGTCTTAACTAAGTCTCCCTTACTCCCCTCAATCAAATCTTTCTTGCCTTGAATCATTCCATAAGGACTTCCTGACTTAGAAATTAGCTAATATAATAAAATGCATATGCCAGTCATTTCCTAAAAATGAATAATATTAATCTTGGGAGACAATGTCTTAATCCAAATGTGTGCTAGTAATGAAAGAATGGTCCATTTTCCTCTTCCACTGATAGGAAGAGATTCTTTGTGACAGTGGAGACAAATGTGATTCTTAAGGCACCGGGCTTAAGGTACTTGAGTCTGGCCAGTTGATGTTATTGCATTTTAATCTTCAGATTAATTAATAAAGCTAAAAAAAATCTCTTTAGCCTGCCAATAGTTCCCATTAAAAATGTTTGTACAGACATTAAAATTATGTTAACAGAATTAAAAATGAAAGAAAAATAATTATTGCACAATTCTACTATTCCTACAAACCAAATCATTCATTTTTTTTTCTATTTCCTTCTGGTCATTTACATTAAGTGTCTATTTTTTTTAAAATATAATTTCAGTAATGACATCAATACCAATTGTCCCTGACTTTTCAAACCCTGCTAGAGTCCCAGATAATCTGCTACCATTAGGCTGCATTCAGCTGGTCCCAGAGCCAACTCTGCATTACACAGGCTTCCCACCCCACATAGGCAGGTGGTGTTATATTGGTGGGTGTGTGGTGATGGGGAGAGAAATTACTATTGTCCATTAAATATTTAGGCTGTTTAAATTTTGATGTATAATAAATAACTGAACTCTTCTCACATACCCTCCCCTTATTATGAATTATTTCTTTAGGATAATTTACCATAAGTGGGATTATGAGGTTTGGAGGTGTGAACATTTTTGGAGTCTTTTAAATATTGTGAAAATTACTTTCCAGAAGCATGATTTGCTCCATCCCTGAGGATCGGGGGTGGAGATAGAGGGCTGGCATTTGTAAGTCACAAAAACTGCCGACTGGGTTCTAATGTGCAGCCCTAATTTGAGAGCAACTACAGAGTGTCATGTTTTTACTGCAAACTAGTCTGGGTATTAACATTTAAATGCTGTTTTTGTTCTAATTTAGTCAATATAAATATGCCTTTATTTCCTTGTTTTAAGAGCTTTAACTGACACGTATCTATCATTTCTATCAAATGTTCCTTGTTTTCTCCTCTTAGCTGTGTAGTTGGTGGAAAGGTGAAAAATAATTGAAGCAACTGTAAGTTACACCTGCTCTAGGATACTCTTCTTTTACTGTCACTCTCAGCTCTTTATATGAAAAAGAAGAGAGAAAATGACTTAGCTTGAGGATAGAAATGTAGGGACGTGGGGTGGGGGGGGGGAATAGTGTTTGTCCTTGACACTAAAGAAATCTGTGGAATCTGGACTCTGGAAATGCCATGCAGGTCTGTTCTCCAACAACTGGAAGGGAAATACGTATTTTAAATGGTATCTCAAAGTCAGAGGGTATCACCTGACATTATGTTTCAATGTGAAATAACAAGGACTTCCTGGGGAAAACAAACAAAAAACCAAAATAACAACAACAACAAAACCTCTTACACTTAAATATCCTCTCCGAAAGTGATGTGAAAGATGCTGGTGGTGAAGCACAGCTCTAGGCTTTCTGGGTTTTGAATATTTCCTGCTTGCTGAGCCTGACCAGGGGTAATAATAAGTGGATAATTCATACCACCAATCCCAGTTCTTTAATTTTAAATGATGATGACGCCCAGACAATGGGAAAGACCTTCAAGTGTCAGGGAGGAAAAGTGCCAAAAGCTATAGGAGAAAATAGTTTACAATTTGCTTAGTATTTCAGGCTTTCAAAGACATTTTGTTTCTTTTTTTTTTTTTAACATTTATTTATTTTTGAGACAGAGACACAGCATGAATGGGGGAGGGTCAGAGAGACAGGGAGACACAGAATTTGAAACAGGCTCCAGGCTCTGAGCTGTGAGCACAGAGCCTGAGGCG
The DNA here is from genome assembly GCF_023721935.1 of Panthera uncia. NCBI lineage: Eukaryota > Metazoa > Chordata > Mammalia > Carnivora > Felidae > Panthera > Panthera uncia. Next base: position 90,347,047 of record NC_064810.1, read on the forward strand.
AGGCTCAAACTCCCAGACCGCAAGATCATGACCTGAGCCGAAGTCGGTCACTTAACCAACTGAGCCACCCAGGCGCCCCTTAAAGACATTTTCAAGAAGTTATTAATTAATCAAAGAGAGCCTTGGTAAGGTGGACATTTTTTATATTTCATAAAGAGAAGAAAAAAAAGGAAAGAAATACAGTGCTACAGAGGCAGCAGATTTGAAATAGCCCAAAGACCACAGTGACTCTGTGTTGGGAATGATGGAAAATATGGTTATAATTTATCACAAATTTGTTCACAAAAAGTGATAGGTTGTCTAGAAAGATGGCAATGCAGTAATGTTCTGGAACTTTTCAGGGCAGTAGTGATATCTCTTTTATATCTCTAGAGACCATTCACAAAGTAGGTGTACAATAAGTGTTATAAAGCATTGAGTCTTATTAACAATTAACACGAGACATAAATTAGTTTATCATTTGCTTGTGAAATCAAAAGTAGCAGAGATCAAATTTCTGTTGAGTAAGATACACATAAGTGAACTGGATAGTGAAGAAAATGGACGGCGATCCATTTTATGATAATAAAATGGAGAGCAATATGATCTTGTGCATAGGCCATATAGGTTTAGGGGCCAAAGTTGGATTCAAGTGTGCTATAAGACTAGCTGTGTGCTCTTAAACACATCACTCAAACTCTCAACTTTTAAGTTTCCTAATCTATAACACAGTCAGTAATAACTAGTGGATAAATACTAGTTTTCTTTCCCCTTGAAATTAAAGAGACCCAATTGGTTAGGGTGCCTCTGTTTCCTCAACTAGAAAACAATAGCAGTGGAATCAGTGACCCTAGCATCCCTTCTCCCTTCAAGAGTTCTTTAATTCTATAATCTATTTACATAGGAGAGTTCAATTTCCTTGGTGTACCACAGGGATACATTCCTTGTGATTAAATTTCAAGGACCTCGCACAAACTGATGGAATAAATTTTTATTTCTGTTATGGCAAGAATTTTCAGAACCCCATAAATCCTACCATGTCAATGACATAATTTTGCCTCAAGGAAAGGCTATGCACGGAGACTTCCTTGTAATCATAGAGACAAACCTGCTAGAGAAAGTGTGGCTGTATCCATGTCTTCTGTTATTTTTACCCGACATTTCTGTGCTTGCTTGAAATGCCTCAAGTGTTGTATTTCATATCACATCCATTGTCACTGACAGATCTAGAAATGTAAAGTCACAGCCAACATCCAATAGGCCGATGAATGCCCCAGTGAAGGCCACACAAAAGGTATGTCTTCCTCTCTTTCAAAGATTTAGGATGGGGCGAGGCCAGGGATGGGAAACATCAGGAACACGTGCCATTATTCCCTTCCTTTGCCTATGGAATGTATCCCTGATGGACCAGAGCCCTTTTTCACTGAACCAGAGTGAAGCGTTAGAATTCTCCTTAACATATTGCTCTAAACAGGCAGTACAAATTGGGGTTGGAAGTTAACAAGAAATGTTTGGCTCCCTTCACTTTAGAGTTGTTTTAACAATTGAGCTGAAGTTGCAAATTCAAACTGTACACAATAGGAACAACAACAAAAAATAACCAAGAAATTGGCAGTGTTATTCATCTGTAAAAAATGAACAGTGTTTGAAACCTGTAGGAATAGACCTCAGCAGGCCTGAGGCCTAATTCTGCTATGGCAATGGTCCACTTGGGAAAGAGAGCGTGGGCAAGCATGTAGGGAGATTCTGGAATTGTTACCAATCGCTTGTATCAGGCAGCAGCCAGAACTCGCCTTTATTGCAAGGAGGAGCCAAGGAGGTTAAAAACCTCATGAGACCAGAAAAGGGAGCTTTTCCAAAGTTCTTATGGAATTTTCATCACAAGAAAATGGCAGAAGCAGCAGTATCAGGGACTTTATGGGGACTGGAAAGTAGGGGTGGCCTGGCCTCCTCACTGGGAACACTGCGGTGTCTCCAGCTTTATGCAGTCTGTGTTAGTAAATTAGCCTTTACCTACCTGAAAAAGAGGTCACTCTTGTTCTGCATCTGTTGGTATTTTTCTATCAAGTGTTATCACCATCATTTTGGTGACTACTAAGCAAAGCCACAAACGCAAATAAATGTGTCTGTATATGGTCAGATCTGGTCCAAGGCATTCCCTTCCAGAAGGAGAAGTGATCCAGAAAAAGAAATGGAAGGATGTGCCATCCACATCTTCTATCTGCCATGTTGAAGAGGAAAACATTCACTGGGCCCCATTTGTGCTTGCCTACTTGAAAATTAAATGAAAAAAAAAAGCTATAGGGGTGTCTGGGTGGCTCATTCAGTTGAGTGTGTGACTTTTGATTTCGGCTCAGGTCATGATCTCGCAGTTCATGGGATGGAACCCACACAGGGCTCTGCACTGACAGTGTGGAGCCTGCATGGGATTTTCTCTCCCTCTCTCTCTGCCCCTCCCCCGCACATACTCTCTCACCCTCTAAATAAACAAATAAAACATTTTTAAAAAATTATATTCACATATAAACAATGGTCCATTGATGAGGAAAAAAAGGCAGAAAATAAATTAAGCAAGGTATAAAACAAAAAAGGTGAAAGTTAAAAAGAGAGAAGCAGGTGTGATTCTAATCATGTGGCAGTAGGAATAGCTTTTTACTCTCTTCGAGTTTCTAGGGTAAAACAATGCCAAACTCAAAAATAAATATTTGTTGGACTGAAAATGAATAGAAGAAAGGGAGGGATAAGAAGAAAGGAAACAGAAAGAAAATGAGAAGGAGATTTTTACATCATACTTCTTTTATTTAAAAAGGCCTTGCAATAACAAATAATGGGTGGCCCCTAAAGGAACCCACAAGAATTTATATCAGACTAAAAACCTTAGTTTGACTTTTCAAAAAATAAAATTGGCAGCCTAAAGCCACAGAAGTTGAATATATTACAAAGTTCTTAAAGTTCAAATTGGACTGTCATATAGAAGACCTTCAACATTTCTTAGAAAAGTAAATCTCTACTTCAAAAGTAAACTTTGTAGCTCCTTGAAAATGAAAAAAAGAAAAAAAAAGGATTCTGAGTCTGCATTGGAGAAAAAAAGAAAGACTACAAGTATTTTAAAGCCAACTTCTAGAGGGCACATCAGGATTTGAAAGGATGTAATAAAAGATCTCCTTACAGCTCCCTGAAATATATGACAGTATTTCAAGGAATCTGGCTGAGACTGACACTGGCTCTCATCTGAGACTTTAAAATAGAAGACAAACTGTCCCAGCTTTCAGCAACCGCTTCGTTGTTTCAGGAGGTGTATACCCACAGGTAGAGTTTCCTACCTTCTCTTTTTCCATATCCTTTACCTCCAGTACAGCTGCCTTGATGAGGTAGGCCTGACTTTACCAACAGAGAACTCTCACCTTTTAATCACCTTTTCCCAATCTGCAGCTGCCATGTGTCCCTTCTAGCAAGGAAATATGAAAATGAAGTAATAGAGAGCTTTGCTTGTTAAAGAGTTTAAAGAAACCTGTTTATATTTTATATATTATATATATAAATAGTCAAATAGTGAAATATACAACATAGTCAAATTACAAAGCTTACATCATCTTTATCATGCAAAAGTTTTTAAATATCGGCACACACATTCCTACAGTAAAATCCTCATCCATCCAGGCCATGATTAACTTTGACTCCTCCTATTCCCTCACTATGTCTCACCCCATCGATAGCCAAGTCAATTCTGGTCTGTTCTCTCTCTGAACCATCCTCTTCTCTCCATAGCAATCTCTTTTCCTTAGATCTGATCACCAATCTTGCTGATTATTGCAGATCTGATCTAATAAGGCCATAGCCCTCCTAAAAGCCCATCAACAGTGCCCCTTTGTCCCCAGGATAAACCTCCTAATAGAACATAAGATGCCCTTCCTGACCTGGTCACTATTCCACAAGTCTCTTCTCTGTGCTAAACTTGTCTAGACCTTTACACATGACATTCAACTCTGCATAGAATGTCCTGATCCACTAAAGCTCAGTTTGGTGATAAATCCAAGAATTCTCATAGTATATTTATTATAGCACTAACCATAGTCCTGCATTTGTTTTTACCCATGGCCTTACCCATGAAAGCCCTTTAATACAAGTACAGAGACTTGTGTTTTGTTTTTAACACCGGAATAGTGCCTGGCACACAGTAGTCACAAAACACACATTTATTAAATGGCTGCTCCTGATAGCATATTTAGACTTGATGTTATGGGTTCACAAAATAGTTATAGTAGAATGCAATTAAAATCATGTTCTAGATTTTCAGCTGGCCTAGAAACAAGCCAGAAGGTACTATTCCATGCCTGCCCTATGCTTACCTCAATGGAAACAAACAAAAAGTAAAGCTATCTAGTCTGTTGAAATAACTAATGATCAAATATGAAAATATAGCTGCCAGAGGCTTGCCAGCTTAAAAACCGAATAGCCATTGGTTACTGAAAGGTCATTCATAAGAATAAATACAACCTAGAATGTTTCCATCTTTTGAAAAGCTAGTCAATACACAGGTAACTCCTAGGACTCAAGTTGACCTGTAACTTTGAAATATTGTATTTTTCTTTACCCTCATACAAACTCTCTTAAAAGCCACAATTTTTTGAGCCAAGGGTCAAGTCTTTCTATGTCGGTCCTGAAATCCTCACCCACCAAGGAGGGAGATGAAGACATGGGCAAGTCGTGTGTCCATCCCTGTGCGAAGGTTAACACCACAGACAGAAGCTGAAATCCCTAAATGAAGTGTGTCATCGGTCCTAAACAAGAGGAGGAGAAAAACTAAAATTTGGAAAAGTTAAAGAAAAAGCATCCAGGCTATAAGAAGTGAAAGTATGGGATATGGAAGAATGGGAAACATGGGAAGTCTTTTTTAAAAAGTATGAACATGGATTAGGATACTCAAATAATATTCAGTCAAGGGCTATCTGAGTAAGGAACCAAATTTTGGATGCCAAGCAAAGTGCAAACTTGTCAGAATAAGATCTATACCAGAGGATCTGATCATTAGTTTTTATTCTAGCTCGTCATTAAAATGACTTAAATATAAAAGTTGTATTTTAGACAAGCAAAATGTATCTGAAGTTTCAATATATACTGTGTAATGTTGTGAGACAAATGGCTCCATCTCTGACACAGCAACTGCAATACGTCCTTCTGATTCAGCTCAGATTTCTTGAAGGACAGTGCAGTGATTCTCAAAGTAAATCAATAAAACTCCACAGCATTTGAAGGCCGAGTTTTCAAAAAGAAATTAAGCCCCTGTGTAAATTCAGATCATTTCCCAATATAGTTTCCAAAATGAAGTGATCAATTCAAAATGTCTTGAGCACCACGAAGAGAGATTTCATTCTTTCAAACTTCAGTTTTGCAAAATAGAATCCTTTATCGTTTTGCAGGGAATCTTAGAAATAAGGATCTCATTTACCTAAATTTTATATACAGAATATGCAAATCTTGAATAAGAAAAATAAGAAATATTCTTTAGGGGGCAGCTAACAAATAGAATAAACTCCAAAATGAGATTGCAAGCAGATTTAAATGGAATTTCATATTATTCAAATCTAATATGCAATAGCAAGAAATGCCAAGCCCCTGAAAGAAAATATATTCTTTTAAAAAATTCGCACAAACGACAACAAAAATATGGTAACTAGCTTCCAAGTATTTTGTTTCTATTTCTGTTTTCATTATTGATTTCAGAAGGGGTCTATATATTAACTGCTTCTCCCTTCCCAGTCACACACACCATGGTGGGCCACACACAATACATGAACATGTTAAAGGGAGCACTCACGTGTGAATTCCTAATGTGTTCTTGGTCACAGTGTCATGCTAAACCCTGGAGAAAGGTTTCTTGGGAAGCGAGGGGAAATAAATCTATATTCTAGATTCTGATAGGCCAAATGACATTAACTGAATATTTTAATCAGATGGTCAAAAAGTCCTAAGAGAGAATTTCTAAGGTGCTTTTCTTGAACTTGGCACCATAGAGTTGAAAAGCAATTGCAAAAGATATGAATTTGGAATCAGAAGACAGACTTATGTTAGTTATTGCTTTTGTGACCTTAAAATAGTCACTTTGTAATTACCCAGTTCTCTCTGCCACAATATGGGGAATATATCTCATACTCTCCTATCAGGATAAAATGCTAAGCAAATGATAATTAAACCTGAATTGTTTTACTGATATACCAGGATTACTTTATTGGCCAAAATGAATGTTGCCCTGTCTCAGTGTCAATTCTATCCCTGAATCTTTGTACTTTGCGTGTTTGTCTTCCCCTGAAACTCTGAAGATCTCAAGATAGCTTGAGATTTGGATAGATAATCCTAAGTAAATTTTGCCTCTTAAAAATGAGAACTTAGATTCCCTCTCTTCTACCCATATTTATGAAAACTACACGGAATAGAGACAGAGATAGAATTATTCAAAATCATATTTAGTAATATAAGGAAAGTAATAAAAAGGGATTCATGGGGAGAAATTCATGATTTTTCAAAATCCACTTTTGTCTATATTTGGCTAGCCTTAATCTGGAGATAATTAGTTTTCTTCTTCTGACTGGTTAGCTGCATTTGCAAATAAGTCAGGACAAATGACATTAGGCTATATTCACACCTATGCTGTAACAGATACACTCAAAGCTGTGGCCAGGCTCTCAGAAGGTCCAGATGATTCCAATCATTTGAGGCTGTTGGTGTTAAAAAATGAAATAATACCACAATAGAATTTATAAAACTTGGGCATATTTTAAAAGTATATGTTTGACAAATTAATGCTTACAATATACAGAAAAATAGCACACAATATAGTTACAAGATCTCTTTATTATCTCTGCCTTGAGCATTATCTTTACTGACATTTTTAAAAAGACTTCCAAAAACCTTTGCCCTTTTATCCTCTATGCTTTTTTGTGGAAGGAACATGAGTAGAAGATCCACCAGCTGCTTAAAAGCCTTTGACTGGAAACTATTGAGAGGAAATGGAACAGATGATTTGTTATGAACTTAGTGGACTGACTATACATCATCTTATTTCCTTGTTTATATGTTTCATAATTAACTTATGTAGCTATTTGATATCCTTAAGAAAATTGTTGATCTTGTTAATTTGATTCAAGTCAAAAGAATGGAATCAAACACCAAATAAAAAATAAGTGTATTTTACTCCATGCTTAAGCAAATTTCGGTCAAGTGACATTTAGTAAATATTTTAGGCTTTGAAAGCCATGTAATTTCTGTTGCAACTACTAAACTTTGCCATTCTGGTCTAGAAGCAGTCATAAAGACATGTAAAAGAATGGGCATGGCTACGTTCCAATAAAAGTTTATGGAAATTGAAAATTCATATAATTTTCACATGTTAGAAAATGTTCTCTTTTGATTTTTCTCACTTAAAAATGTAAAAATCATGCCTATCTCGGGAGAAATATAAATCACATGGTAAGCCAGATTTGGTCTACCAGTCATAGTTCGTCAGGCCCTGGCTTACCCTGGCTAGTCTAGTTTTGCTAGGAATTGCAAACTAGTGGACAAAGTTCACCTATGTTTCTAATTAAAAGTTTCATAGAAGAAACATTTTAGGTTTATTCCAAATGTTTTTGAAAAAAAAAAACCATTAAATTATTCTAATGAACATCACTCTGAAATTTTTTTAACCACTTAGTTTGAAAACTTCCAGTGTGTTCATCTCAAATTGCAAAAATGACAAATGCAGACTCTATTCTCACACTGTAGCAAGTTCAGCAAAATTTTGTTGTCTGAGGCTGTCCTTTAGGTTATTTAAGCTATGAGCCTCCCAACCTCTCAAGCTTTCTGCTTCTGCTAAACTAACCGAAACCCACAATTTGATGGAGATTGGAATGAGGCAGTGAAGGAAAAGCAGAAGGAATGGAATTGGCTCCATGTCAATATTATTTGGTTAAAAAATTCAGAGATGTGTGTTTTATCATTCCCTCTCTATGCTTAATTATTTTAAGAGTTGGCATTTTCAAATAATTCTATTATTTTGGGAAACAACTGACTTCTTACCACACTGATCAACTTGACTTTTATTGCTACAATCACTTTTAATGTTCTCTTAAAGCTCTATCTGAATGACTCACAGGACAATTTCATTTTTCCTTTAGGTTCAGTATGCTTAATGCCCTTGGATGACTCTGAAAGTATGTTGATAGTGTGGCTGATAGTATGTTTATTACACTGATTATTTGTAGTTGGTGACTTGTCAGAAGAGTATACAACCCTACTACTAAAAAAGGATCCACAGTGCATAGTGGCAGTTTTACAGCAGAAATGAGTAAGTCCCCAGTTAACTGCAAAACAAACAAAAATAAGCAACAACCCAAAACAAACAAAAATGACACCATGACAGCAACAGTAATAAGAGAAATAAGGAACCAGTACAAGTGTCTCCCTAGATTTAGCAGCTAACTATATTGTTAGAGGAGGCGTATACACACTAATATCAATGGTATGCCGGCTAAGCTTATACCTACCTTTCGGGGAGAACAGCCTTGATTTGTAACATTTGCTGATTTCCATTGTGTGAATACTCCAAACCATGGCCCGTTTTAAGCAACAATGTAACATCTCTGAATGCAGGACTGGAAAGAGTTGCAGGCTATGGAAAGACTAGCTACAGCACAGCACTGTCAGGTGCTATACTAAGAGATTGTGGTACTTTTTCTGCTCATGTCTAAAAGAGAAACTGAAAAGTAAAAGTCCTTCCAATGTTCACTTAAACAAAATGTAAGGTAAAAATGTAGGTGAAATATAACTGTACAAAATGTATAATAAAAATAAAATCCTCTAAATGATTAAACTGTGGCCAAATACTGGACTTAAAACACATCTTCAAGATAACTTACAAATAAAGGTTTTGACAGTTTACATCTTTTAAAATTGTTATGTATAATGAGAGGGAAATTTAACAGAGAAATGATCATTGATAAATGTCAGCAGAAGCTTCTTTTTAAAGATATAACCTTTTGTTAGATATTTTTCCTTTCTATATTCATGGCAATTCAAGTATAATCTCAAAATGCATTTCTCTTATGTATGACTTTTAAATTCTTTTTTCTCCCCAATATTAGCTTTTTACAGTATACCATGGCTTTTATGAATGCAAATCTGATTGATTGCCATGACTCACGTAGTCTAAAGGGGGCAAGAACACCATGCTATTCTATTAATATTGATTTGTAACATGAGCAGTAGATGTTCATGGCAAGGAGAGAAAAAAATCTATGGTTTCCTTATAGAACTGAGTCCCTAAAGCTTATCCAGTTCAGTGAACAAGGCTTTCCTCTTGTAAGATAATCTGTTGTTTATCTTGCCTTCTCTATTAGAGCAAGAATGCTTTACTTGTTTTACATTTAAATGAGGGTATCTGTATATTATACCTAACCTAGACATAATGAGATAGAAATGTAAATTGCCACTTAATTTAAGGTGCACATTCTAAAAGCAAAATTTCTCATTTGCACGAGCCATGCCTGGTGGTGACGGAGATGATACTTGGTCACTAAACAACTTATCCAATCTTAGATGTTCATATTCGAATTCTAATTTCAAGATTCTACAAAGCTGCAGTGGGCCTCAGCAAGGGTGTTTGTTAAACGATAGACTTATAGGAAGGCAGGAGCAATATGGAAAAGTACCCGTTGAGGGGAGATTCCAAATCTTACTACCTCAATTTAATGTGATGGTTATTTAGGAAGATAGTGGGTGCTTGAAGATTTTCTTACAAAGGCATCGAGGTGCTACTCAGGTGATGACCTCTACCAGGGCTGCCAGAAGGTAAAGCAGTAGAACTGAATCTTGAGGGATCTTATTATGAGGCAAAAAAGTCAATATAGATGGTAAGGAATTTAAAAATATGTGAAAACTGGAAGAGTAAAAACATACAGGGTCAATGAATAGCGTCTCAAGAAGGAAGTAGCCAAATGCAGAAGAGAAGTAAGGTACATGCTTCTGGATGAAAGAACCCTGATTCTGACCAAGGAGATCTTTGAAGACCTTGGAAACAGCATCAGAATAAGACATCAGAATAGTTTATTGTGAAGATTTGATGGGATATATTCAGCTATAGGTTTGAGAATCAAGCTATAGGTTTGGGAACACCAAGTGACAGTCCAGTTCAAGGAAGAGGAAAAAGGAGTGTGCCAAGGAAGGATTTATTTGGGTGAAATGGGAATTGAGAGTCACAGTCTCTAGCTGAGGGAGAGGGTGACTAGGTGAGAAGAGGGATTGAAAATTACATTAGATCAAAAGGCTGGATTGAGAGAGCTGGAGATTTTAGGGCCGAGTAGCACCTTATAATGAAGAATGCAATGTCCACTGAGTGGTTGGGAACTGAAACCAAAGACTGGAATGGAAAGGAGAATGAAAAAGTAGAGGTAATGTCAGAGAATGCCTAATAGAGACATACCAACTTTGTCCCACAGGCCTGAGTTTTGTAAATCAAACTAACACATGCCAAATACAATCTTAAATACTAGGGAAGTAAAATGCCTTCCAAGGGCATGAGACACTTACTCAGGCAATCCCAAAACCTTGCTACACTAGAGATGGAAGTCTACCTCTGGTTCTTTCAGATACCTCAAAACAAGATGTTCAGAGGACTCAATTATCCTATTTCTCAGAACCAGGGAGATTTTATTCTACATATCAGAAGCCTCCTAGCTTTCAGAAGGATCAGACTGACAGTAATTATTGGGTTCTATACATAGTGGGCAAAACATTCTCCCCCAAAGTGGACCATGCCCAAATCCCAAGAACCCGTGAATATGTTACCTGCATGGTAAAAGGAACTTCACAGGTGTGACAACGAGATGGGCTCAGTCTAATCATATTAGTTCTTCATTAAAAAAATGCTTTTAATGTTTATTTATTTTTGAGAGAGAGAAAAAGACAGAACATGAGCTGGGGAGGGCAGAGAGAGAGAGAGAGAGAGAGAGAGAGAGAGACTGAATCCGAAGCAGGCTCTAGACTCAGCTGTCTGTACAGAGCCTGACATGGGGCTCAAACTCGTGAACTGGGAGATTATGACCTGAGCTGAAGTTGGATGCTTAACTGGCTGGGCCACCCAGGCACCCACATATAGTTATTTAAAAGACCTTGGTCAGAGAGATACAAGAGGGAAGCATAAGCAGGAGTGACTCAAAGTGAGAGATTCTAGAAGCTAGGGATGGCACTCAGCTGATGTCCAACTGAGAAACTAAACACCAGCCCTACAACTGCAAGAAACTGAACTCTGTCAACAACCTGAAAAAAAACAAGGAAACAGATTTTACCCTAGAGACTGCAGTAAGGAATGCAATCCTCCTGGCACCTGATTTTAGCCCAGTGAGACCCTCGTCAGACTTAAATTTAAGATAATAAATGTGAATTATTTTAAGCTAGTAAATCTGTGGTAATTTGAATGGCAACAATGGCAAGCTAATATACTATATGACTCTGAAGTATCTATGAGACTGTATCTTTAATGAACATCAAAGAAGAATGAGAATCAATATATATAATCTTCCAGGACAATGAATGAGTTAGGGACTCCTCCTCTGACCCCCAAAACTTGCAGGAGACAGAAGACTTTTCCATCCCTATAAACTTGAGTCTCTGGAAATGAATTACACTTGAAAGCTAACTAGTTTGAATGCCTTCCTTTTTCCTCTTGGTAAGCCAGTATCCTCCATTAGTTCCAACCCAAGGCTTCCACTCAGGTTTCTGGTAAGTGGTGTGCTAGATATTGACATCCAGTAGGACCAGACTAGCTGTATAATTGTTATTGTTGTTGAATGGTTACTATTGCACCACCCTGTGAGAGCGTTGTAGTGGAAATCTATACTAAATATAGCATGTCCTACAAGAGAAAGCAACCAGCTTCCTTTCAGGGATTGGGAATGGAAGGAAAGAAGAAGTGGAGGTGCTTTATGGGAATTTAGTGAGTAGGAATTTGAAAGTTGGATAAATTGGCAGGACATTTCAGGCAGAAGTAAGGGTACAAGTGAAGACGTGAAGAAGTGAAATGACTTTGGTTCCTTCTCATTCACATTTTGCATAAACGGGAATAAAGGGTGTGAGTGGCAGGAGGCCAAAGATGTGGTTAGATAAATATTCAGGGTCCATATCATGCAAGACTTGCTATGACATAAAAAGGAGTTTGGGATTTATAAACACTAGGCAAGCTACTTCAGAATTCTAAGCAGAGGAAAACAAAATTGTATTTATGCTTCTGGGGCAGCATGAAGGACGAATGGAGGTAGGTTAAGCAAGAAATAAAGACACAGGGGAGGAGCCCTTACAATAATGATTATGCAAAAAATAATTAGAGCTTGAGGTAAAGTGATAGACATAAAGTGAAGATCTGGGGGCTCCTGGGTGGCTCAGTCAGTTGGGCGGCTGACTACAGCTCAGGTCATGATCTCACACTCGGTGAGTTCAAGCCCCGCGTCGGGCTCTGGGCCAATGGCTCAGAGCCCGGAGCCTGCTTCCGATTCTGTGTCTCCCTCTCTCTCTGCCCCTCCCCCATTCATGCTCTGTCTCTCTCTGTCTCAAAAATAAATAAACGTTAAAAATTTTTTTTAAAAAATAAAAAATAAAAAAATAAAAAGTTAAAAATGAAAGATGAATAGCCAAAGGTCAGAATATATTCAGTTTGGAGCATGCTGTGTTTGAAGTACAAGAGACATCTAGGTGGAGAGACAAAGGGCTTTTGGATTTCTGGATCTGATTTCTCAGATACCTGTTTCCTGTCTGATTCTCACGATGCGTCAAAAATTAATGTAACTAGCAGGTATACAAGAGGGAGGAACCCAGGAAATACACAGCTATACTACAGATTAACCTCAGATATTAAAAACCAGGGGCACCTGGGTGGCTCAGTCAGTTAAGTGCCTGACTGGATCAGGTCATGATCTCCTGGTTCCTTGAATTTGAGCCCTGCGTTGGGCTTGGTACTGTCAGGACGGAGCCGGCTTCAGATCCTCTCTCTCTCTCCCTCTCTCTCTCTCTCTCTCTGTCTCTTTGCCCCCACCCCCAGCCGCTCACCCCCCTCTCTCTCACTCTTTCTCTCTCTCTCAAAAATAAACATTAAAAAATGTTTAAATTAAAAAAAAAAAAAAGCAAAAACAAAAACAAAGCTTCACCAAATCTCCAAGACAGTGTAATATCACCACCTACCATGATGGCTATCAAGGACAACATATCTTGAGTCATTGTAAAACCTATCTGGGGGGTTATGGCTGTACATTTTAGGCACTCTTCACTTCTTCTTTCCCTTTACTGCTGCAGTCACCTTCCTGTGTTGCCTCCTGTTTTCCTGCCCTGTGGCTCCTGAAACATAACTGGGATATAGAGCTAGGGAGGAAACCTTCAAGTGTCCAGCAATTGGAAATCATAGCAAATGGCCCAATTTGTAGTGCTAAATAGACTAATATTATCTCTTATTTTTCATTTCTTAACTGTCATTTTTTTTGTTTGCTTTGTGTTTTCCTGTTGCTGACACTTATTAATCTGTGGGAAGTTATGACACTTTTTGATACTTATTTTTCACATCTGTAAGCTGGGGCAGCTAATGTTTACCCAACAGTGCTATTCTGAAAGTTCAAAGAAAATGAGGTACACCAAATATGTATAGGAAAAACTCAATAATATTTTGTTCCTCCCACCTTTCATCTTTACCAACCCACATTTTGAAAGGATACAACATGTCTGGGGAAAAAAACTGCATAAAATGAAAGCAGAGAACAGAGATGAAGGAACTATTGGAGGATACGACATAGAGACTCAGGCCCAATAGGAAAAGGAAACTAATGTGAATATACATAAAAATTGTGGAATTGAAAAAATATTTATTTAAATATGGTCTTGATGCAAAATATAATTAAAAGAGATAAATACTAATAAACTAAAAATGGATGACTTCTCTCAAATATAAAGCTTCCATGATAAATAAAACCATTTCATTTATGTGTTTAAGTAGAACAGTGATTTAAGTAACTGTTACTTCCCCTCGAAGCCTGCTTCCAAAAAAGTAATTGCTTTGACCTTGGCCGTAGAATATGCATTCTGCCATTTAGTGCACTTTACTGCATATTCATTCATCAAGTATTTATTACTCACTGCAAGGTGTGAGGCAGTGTGCTAGAAGCAATTTTGTCTTTTCTGCATGATGGGCATTATTGTGACTTGATTACGACAGAGCTGGAGAGTTTATTTAGGGATAGTATAATTGGGTTTCATTTGAGCGTGAGGTATTAGAAAAACTCAACCTTTCTAAATCTGAATGTGTTGGATTTGAGGAGTCCCCAGGACCCTCTGTGGGGGCCACTCACACCCACTGTCCTGGTAAGTTCTGAGACTGTGTTGGGGGAGGTTGACAAATGGCCCTGGACACTGGCCAGAAGTAAATCATCCTCACTGTTCAAGGTTTGTGGACATTTCAGCCAGGCAAAATTGGATTTGAGAATTTTAGAGGCAAAAATAAAGGTCAGACTAGGTATACAGGGGAAGAAGGATGTGCTGGGCAAAGGGCATAGAACACCTGAGAAAGAGAAACTATTTTAGGGTTGGGCTTTGATCAAATGAAATACTCTGGAGGGATTTGAAAACCCTTTGCTCTATAAATATCTGAAATGATTTTCTGATTATTCAGATAACTTGAAAATCCAACAAAATACCACATCAAGTTAAAGAGAATCTAGGGAGGTATTGTTATTAGCCCGCAATGCTCCCAGCTGGGGACTGAGAGATCAAGGTATGTATTTGCTGCTTTCCATTGTTTAGGCCATTGCACCTGATCAATAGTTCAGAGAATGAGCAGCGTACAATATTACTAATGTGTCCAGAGAGTTCACAGTTCTTTGTTGGCTTTACCTGTCAACCTTCCCAACATCTCTGTGTTGTATGGAACAAGTGGTCTTGCATCATCCTATTTCATCGCAGAACTAAACATGGAGGGAGAAACGGTTGGTTGCAAAACAGCTACTTAGCAGTAAAAAAATAAACAGAGGGCAGGCCATGTCTGTTAATCCGCACTATTCTCCTCTCCAGTCCATACATTATTCCCTTCAAGATGGACACTGAATGATGAAAGATTCAATATTTAATTTCCTTCTAGTTTTTTCCAAGATCATGTCATTGAACTCTCATTACAGGCGCAACCAATTCTTTTTTAATTTGTAGCCGAAAACTGCCATAGCACACAGATTTCTGACCATATTTTAATGAAGCCTTTTATTAGCAGAGTGGCTTCTATTGCCATGTGTGAAGGAGCTCTCAGATTTCCCATTAGAGGCCATGCTTTGGATGGGTTTATAACTTGGAAGTAAACCTTTTTGTCAGGTTGAGGGAGGGCAAGAAGGTTTTAGCCTTAAGAGTACTTTGTTATTTCATAATAATAAATCAATTTTCCTTCAAGATCAGAGTGCAATAACAATTTTCTTCCAATGCTATCTCCTTGTATTTCTCCAGGTTTATATAAATGACTACCTTTCACACATTTATATCTCCAAAAAGCATTTGTTTAGGGTCAGGAAAAAGGGTTCTAGAGTAAGGCAGGTGAACATTTTGTGCATGATGCTAATGCAATATCCATAAAGGCCAGTTAGATTTTGTGCTGAGAAGAATGTCTGTACCAAAGGCATAGGCTTTATCTCCAATCCAGGCAGCCTTTTCAGAAATGCCTTCTGTTGATCACCCAGGAATTAGACAAACGTGTGTGGGTGGTTCTGAACAAAACTCTCACCATTATCTGAAAAACAACTGAGGGGTAGGTCTTTGAAATGAGTGTTAGTATTATGGTCCGAACACATGAGAGACAGTCCCCTGTGCAAAAGATAATACCATCACTTTTATAAGGGAATTTCCTTTTCCAGTCCAGGTTAGTACATGTATAGTCTTAAATAGAACAGCTTTTGATTGCAGATACCTACACCACACAGCTAAGTGGGGTAACTGAAAATGATTACTGGATCACCAGAAAATGCTACAGAGCCCAAATGAACTCATGTGATTTTACCTAAGCAAACACACATGCGTGCACGCGCGCGCGCGCACACACACACACACCACACACACACACACACACACACACACACACACAGAGTAAGCCCTTTATTTCAGGCAAAACCTCTACTGACTTCCACAATTTGACACATTCTTTCCCATGTCTATGAGCTTAAAGAATTTAAGTGTTTTTTTGCGAGTCATTCAGCATTGGAACTGGAGATGGTTCCTTTACAGTATAAATTTATACACCATATCTCTTTGGAAGGATGTGTATTTTATTGGATGCATCTGAATTAAACAGCTTTCTCACCCAGTACAACTAGTTCTTATTACTGCTGTTGGCAGCTGAACAACTATCATGGTTGTTGCCAGACCTTATGTTTGCTGTGTTCTTTTATTCCTCTTCATGTATCACTGTCTTTCAGTCTCAACCATCCTAGCTACCTTCTTTAACATAAATTGGACGGGATTTTAAAACATCATTTAACAACAACAAAAAACCTTTTTACTTCTTGACAACCCAGAGAAATGGATTCTTCTAAAAGGAAACAGATTGCTTTAAAAACGACATGTCACAACTAAATAGTCGTGCCACCGAGCTTTATAATAAAACGTATTAACCCCTTGGGATTCCTACACTGACCTCTATTTTGCTCTCTTTGTCACAGTCTCCAGTAAAGCAATGGCAGGGAGCTGGCTAGAGGCTACAGTTATGCAGAAAGAAAGGGCAGAGAAACAAGATGGCTGCAAAGATGGGTAATCCACCTGTCAGCGATTCACAATCCTCCTCCCCTCATAACCATCATGTCATGCTGCCTACAGGCAAAGCTCCTTTTGCTTATATGCAGCTCTGAAAATTATGCTTATTATTGCCATGATCTCAAAAAGGCAAATTATTATTATTATTCATTCCCATGACCTACTTTCAGACTGAACAATTATGACTTCAGATGAGAAATAACAGTTTCATATCAAAATGCTCCTACATTTATGGAAATACATAGCTGTCATTCTGCATAAAATTAGAAGCCTTCAATTTTAGTTTCAAAATCATTCTGCATGCAAATAGTGAATACAAACAAAAAATTTCTATAGCCGGGTTGAAATGTAGTATTCTATCCTAACAACTGAAAGTTTCCAGCCAAAACAGTTAATTAACAACTAAATCATGATAAGCCTCTCTTTGTACATGTCTTATAAATGGTGACCTATGAATAGTCCATATGAAAATGACAAAAAAGGTAACAAAAGGAGGACCTTTGAGCCTTGATTTTTATTGGGATGCTGTTGAGTTGAAATACTCCTAAAAATCTTAATGCCCTCTTCAGCATCTAAAAAAAAAATCATGTAGGTATATAATGGAGGAAAAAAAAAAACATTTCGTGATAAATGTTCTCCAATCTATTATTTTAGATAGAATTTTTGAGGACTCAAATATGCGTATTAATAAAATGTCATAATATAATAATATACATTCATTATGCATTCAAAAGATTCACATATATTGAAATGAGCATAGTATAAAAATATTTTCAATACTATTTGGTTTATCTCTGGTGTTCAGAAGCACTTCAGTATCTTATTTTGCTTTAGGATATCTATTATTAAATCAATTATTATTGGACTGAAAGGTTTAGATATGCTTATAATTGAGAGTTTTGGGAATACAATAAAGAGGGTATTGTGATTCACAAAAAATGTTATTCCTTGCCTTATGTTTGTGGATCATATATGCCAATGCATTTCACTGTCACTTGCAATATGCATTTTCTATTATGCTAAATATCTGCATTATTTCAAGAAGTGAGATATAGTTAGAATATTAGCAAAAGGTCACTTAGAAAGTTCTAACTGAAGTTCATAAATTATTTCTTTAAAAATAACCCTTATATGGGGGTGCCTGGGTGGCTCTGTCGGCTAAGTGTCTGACTCTTGATTTCGACTCAAGTCATGATCTCACGGTTCGTGGGTTCCAGCCATGAGCTGGGCTCTGTGCTGACAGCATGGAACCTGCTGGGGATTCTCTGTCTCCCTCTCTTTCTACCCCTCCCCTGCTTGCTCGCTCTTTCTGTCTCTCTCAAAATAAGTAAATAAACATTTTTTTTAAATACAATAATACATATTTTGGCAATGGTGGTGGTGGTGAAAGTGGTTTTTTGTTTTTGTTTTTTTATGTCATGTTTGTTGTTTTGAATCTTCTGAGTAAAATTTTTAAAATACAGATTGGTAATTTTAAAAACCAGTTATTAAAATAACGATAAAACTTGTTTAAAGACTCAGTTTATAATTTAAGAGCTATAGAAATCTTGAGAACCAGAGAGATTCTTGTACTTGCCACCTGTTGAAAACTCTTTATAAGAAAAATAGTGATTAGTAAAATGATGAAACTATTAAACATGTAGAATTCACAGTAGGGTATCTCTAGTATTAAAGATACACATTTTTTTTCTTTTTTTCTTTTTATACCTTAACATTTGTTTTTGCATTTAAAAAAGTAATATTCATACAATAGCAAATTTGAGGACTAAAAGAAGGAGGACAAAAATTATTCATGGTGTTTCTTTCATAATGCACATACTCTTACAATAATGAAGTATTTACTTTCATTTTCTTTTTGTAAGTGTCCTTCTTTTAGCTATAGCTTCTTTTAGCTTATAGCTATACTCATACTGTTTTTATAATTTTATATGCTAATATTTAATTTAATAGTATATAATAAACATATTGCTATGACCTTATAGGTTTTGAGTGACCATTATTGTAATGCCAGTCTAAGTGTCTGTGTGGATGTACCATAATTTACCTAAGTATTTTTCTATTGATGAGCCTCTAGGAAGTGTGAAATACTCTGTCTTAAAAAATATTGAAACAAACATCCCCATGTAGGTGTATTTTTTTCACATTTTGGATTCTTTCCAATTAATTCATTCTTTGTCAAGGAAATAATAACAAATAACGTTATCATGTATATGGTTTCTGACACAAACTTCCAATTACTTTCTAAAAAATTTTTACCAGTCAAAATACAACTGAGAATATGGAAGATAGTATTATTGTTTATTAATTGCTAATTTGGGGATTGGAAATAGATCTTTAATGTCATTTCAATTTATAATTCCTTAAATACAAGTAGGGTTAATTAGTTTTTAATAGATTTATTAATTACATGTTTTGTCACGATCACTTCCTGTCTTTGTCTATTTATCTGCTGAATGCTAATATATTTTTAGTATTTATGAATCCTTTAGCAAATAAATATTTGTATTGTTTTTAATGTTTGCTTAAAATGACATTTCAGATAATTAAAATGTTTTCTTCCCTGCAGTTTATTTCTTCCTTGTATTTATTCTGTTTCCTTAGCTTTCCTATTCAGCAGTTTAAAAATATTCTAGTGTTTAATTGAATATTTAGTGAACAGATAATGATGAAGTTATAAATTTTATTTCCTTTAGATATTTATCCCTTAACCATTTATTTAATGGCCTTCTTTTCTATTAGTGATTTACAATGCTATTTATCATATATTTAACATAGTACATATAAGATAGCAAATTCTTATATATAACAGGATCTATTTCTAGACTAACTAATAACACTATGTTAAGTATTTTAGTTTTACAACTAAAATACAACTAGTACAATTTTAGTTTTACAACTAAAATACAACTAGTACAATTTTAGTTTTACAACTAAAATACAACTAGTACAATTTTAGTTTTACAACTAAAATACAACTAGTATTTTAGTGTTTCCCTTGTCTTTAAACTCTAATATGGTAGTGACAATGTATGACTTAGTCATTCTTTTCAACTCTGAATCATCTACTGTATCCAGTACAAGTACTTTGAGTTTCATTTATGTAAAGTACTTCAAGTGAGCTGGATAGACATAATGTATTTACAAAAAAATAACAAAATAGAGAGTATGCTTATTTTTCTAAGATGGGTCGCCTGGGTGGCTCAGTTGGTTAAGCGACCGACTTTAGCTCAGGTCATGATCTCGCAGTTTGTGAGTTCAAGCCCCGCATCAAGCTCTGTGCTGACAGCTCAGAGCCTGGAGCCTGCTTCGGATTCTGTGTCTCCCCCTCTCTCTACCCCTCCCCTGCTCATGCTCTGTGTCTCTTTGTCTCTCAATAATAAATAAATGTTAAAAAAAAATTAAAAAATTATGTGTGGGGATGATTACAAAAATTTAATTAAGTAATATAATTGAGGGCAGGGGAAAATGTACAACACAATTTCACAGTGAAACATTAATACTTGCTAGATTCCTCAGGGAAGATCCTCAGAATCCACTAACATTGTGACAATTTACCTGAATATTATGGTATTGGTAGATCATATATGTGTTAATCTGATTTTAATTCACACAAGATAAAAATATATATACAGACATAGGTAGAAGGTCCTATGTATATGCATATGTAGGGGACTTTTTTTTGTAATATGGGTATGGATGGGTGTAAAAATTTCAACTCATTTCCAAATATGTAGGTCGTTATTAAATAACCTAAATCAATACCTCCCATCTCTCACTGTTAACAATGTATTAGCAGGTAGCACAGAAAGTGTTATATTTATTCTTCTTACATGAAGATCACTATGAACAGATGTAGGGCATGCCATAAATCTGAAACCATCTATATTCTACTGTGCCTCATTAGAAATAGTACGTAAGGATAAAACTTTAAGACTAGGATGGGTGGATTGAGATGTCCAGAAATAGAAATTAGGCGCTAGGAAACATAGTCATAAATAGCAGTTGATCCCTTCTGAGTTGTCTACCTTATTTTTAATTTTTTAACATTAAAAGTAGTTCTATCTCCTACAGAGAATTCGTACCAATTATAGAATAGACGATTCCTAGCAAAGCAATGTAATTTTTTTTTAAATTTTGATCTAATTTACAAGAAAGAAAACCTTTTCGGATTATCAAACACATTAATAGGTTTAAAAGTGAGCAAGAAAAAAATTATATCTACTTATAGGACATAGCCACAAAGTAGTGAAATTTTAAAAAGTCCAAATAATTTATATGTCCAGTAATGGTCCATCTACAAAATAATACTCTGGCACTCAAAGCATTTTAAAATACACTTGGGAAATACTCTCAAGAATCAGTTTACATGGAATTATGTTTTTGGTCATGGCCAAGTAGCTCCTGTTGAAGTCTCAAATACAACAACTATAAATTCTGGGCAAAAGACAAAACAATCTGAAGACAGTGGACAATAGCTACAAAGAGGCAGATTCTAGAGGACTATATGCACACCTTTGAAAGAACATAACAGAATCTAGAGTCTCTACACTGTGCTATTCATGAATTACATTAAAAGAAATAAGAAAGCAAGATCCATACTCAATAAAGAGACAACTAATAAAGACCAGTTCTGAAGTGACCCTGGTGTTGGAATGAGTAAATGAGGATTTCAAACAGCCATTGCAACAATGCTCAAGGATGTAAGAAAACTACGTTCTGCATTAATGCAATAAAAAATATGTCAGCTGAAAAAACAGGAACTGTCAAAAAATGAACCTTTGGAACTGGACAATGCAATACCTGAAATAAAATTTCACTAGATAGAGTGAACAATAGATTGAAGATACCTAAAGATTAAGTGAACCTGAAGATAGAGAAACAGAAATTATCCAATTTAAGGAATAGACAGAGAAAATATTGAGGAATCAGTTTACCTGGATTCTGAAACATTTCTGATGGGCTTGCACATTGCTATAACTCCTTAGGCAATAATGTGACAAATGGGCCACAAGATATAAACATGCAGAGGGGTGCCTGGGTGGCTCAGTCGGTTGAGCATCCGACCTCGGCCCAGGTCATGATCTCACAGTCCATGAGTTCGAGCCCCATGTTGGGCTCTGTGCTGGCAGCTTGGAACCTGGAGCCTGCTTCAGATTCTGTGTCTCCCTCTCTCTCTGCTCCTCCCCCATTCATGCTGTCTCAAAAATAAATAAACATTAAAAAAAAAGATGTAAACATGCATGTAACTATTGACTCAGCAATTCCATGAGTATCAGGTCCTTGAGGGCAAGAGAAACATTCTTTTGTTCTCTGCTGTATCTCTAGCACTTAGAACAGTGCCTGATACATAGTAGGAAAAATAATATATTTGAATTAATGAATGAGAAAAAGGATGAATAAATACATACATGTATAAATAAAAATGATACAAGAATGTATATACAAGAATGTTCATAGAAGTATTGTTTCTAAAAAAATAAAACTGAATGCCCAAAGACAGATATTTGATTGTATGAAGTCTAATATATTCACAGAAATAAATGTCATTCATATTAAAAATGAGGCAGATGAGTATTTATAGATAAGGAAAATACCCATGATCTAATGTTTACTGAAAAAGTAGGTTGCATATATATGCAGCATGTATATGTCATGTGTTTAACAGACTGAGATGATTAAAACCTTTTTTTAAAATTTAAAAATAGAACCTATAATAAGACAAAAGACTACTAGAGTCATTCCTATATGACCACACCTTATTTTTTTTATTTCAAGCTACCTAGCTTATTTGGCACTAAATGATTTTTAAAGACCAAACACATTGTCAAAGGACAAAGAATATTTACTTTAGAGTTAAAATCTGGGCTAAGGTCCCAGCTCCACTATTAACTGACCTTATGTATCCTCTTTTCATAGTCTTCTCATCTTGAAAATAACAGCTACAAGGTAATGTTGTAAACATTTTGAGTTAATATATGTAAAGCTTTTAAAGCAGTGCCTAGCACATGTTGCTATGTAAGTGTTAGTCATTATCTTACAATTGCATATGTAAGTTTTGTCATCATAGCTTTTATTTTTTAACTTTTTATGTTGAGATAAATTTAGACTTAATAGAAGAGTTGCAAAAATAGTATAATTACCATATATCCT
Organism: Panthera uncia; assembly: GCF_023721935.1. NCBI lineage: Eukaryota > Metazoa > Chordata > Mammalia > Carnivora > Felidae > Panthera > Panthera uncia. The sequence goes on from NC_064810.1 coordinate 90,369,970, forward strand.
TCACCCAGTTTCCTCTTATGTTAACATCTTACATAATCATATACCATTTATGAAAACTAAGAAATTAACCTGGGTGCATAATATTCAGTAAAGTACAGAACTTATTCAAGTTTCTCCAATTTTTTTCCTCAGCACTTTTTTCCTGTTCAAGGATCCATTCCAGAACCCTGAATTTTATGTACTTGTGTGTGTTCTTAGTCTCCTCCAATATGTGACAGTTCCTCAGTCTTTCCCTATCTTTTTCTAAATTTTTTTTCATGTTTATTTATTTGAGAGAGAGGGAGAGAGAGAGAGAGCATGAGCACAAGCGGGGGAGGGAGGAGAGAGAATTTCAAGTAGGCTCCTCCCTGTTGGCACTCAGCCTGTAGTCTCACAAGGAACTCGGTTTTGCAAACCATTAGATCATGACCTGAGCTGAAAACAAGAGTAGAACGCTTAACCAGCTGAGCCACCCAGGCGCCCCTCCTTGTCTTCTTTGACCTTGACACTTTTGAAGCGTAATGGTCGGTTATTCCATATACTGTCCCATAATTTGGGTCTATCTAATGTTTCCTTATTATTAGATTGAATTTATATGTTATTGGAAAAGATATCAGAGAGGTGATGTGCCCTTCTCAGTGCATCACATTGGGGTACATGATATTGATGTATATTATCAGTGAAATTAACCTTGATCATTTCATTAATGTAGTGTCTGTCAGGATTCTTCACTGTGATATTATCTTCCCTTTGTAATTACACATTTGGGGAGGGAGATACTTTGAGACTGCAAATATCCAGTTTTTGTTTCAACCTTTACTCACCAGTTTTAGCATCCCTCAGTGGATCTTGAGTAAAGCAATTACGGCTTTGGTGTTCTAATGAGGATGTCCTATTTCTCTCATTCCTTCTACATTTATTCACTGGAATTCTTACGTAGAAAGAGCTATCATTTCGACTCCATTTATGTATTGATCCACTTATGTATCTGTGTCAGTATGGATTCATAGGTATTTATTTTAGTTCAGGGGCATAATCTAAAAAATCATGTATTTGTTCACTTATGTATTTACTTATGTTATTTATCTCGTTGCTTTCATTGCTTCAGCTTTGGTCACCAGGAGCTCTTTCCATTTAGCTAGTAGGCCTTTTGGATACCACCCACTTTTTAAAGTATTTTTATTTTCTGTTAACACAAGATGCCCCAGGCTCATCTTAAGTTTTCCTGCCCCAGCTCTAGGATTGTATAATAGCTTTTAAATCACACTATTTTTAGCAATGCCTATACATTTTTTTCACAACAATGTAAGCCAACAGTATCCCTCTAAAATTCTCTAATTACTATTGAATTTTAGTTGCCTCATTATTTGATACATGTAGACAAACCCCTGAACATTATTTTAATTAATTAGAAATAATCAATGCTTGCTAATTTTTAAAATTAAATGAAACTCCCCAAATATTTTAAACTATAAGATATAAATATTCAAAGGTTGGGTTATAAGGAAAAAAAGTGTTTTGTAAAAGTGATTTAACCTGTTCTGATGCATAACCACCACAAATGCATTGTCAAAATTACCCACTGCCACAGTCCTCATAACCTACTGTTCAAAAATTATACATCTTGTTTCCTCTAAGAACCCCTACCAACTTGACATTTCTTAATATGTCCCTGCCTTCCAGGGGAATCAATTTGATTTTTCAGCTCTTTATCACTGTTACTATACTTAGAATGTTATCACAGTCATCAATCAGTATCTTCAGTTTCAAAATTTTCTCAGACTTTTAAGGCATGTGGTAAGCTTAAAAATTCTTATCTACCACAGCCTGACCTGCATTAAACTCTTTGTACGTGTCGCCTCGGTTCTTACTGGGTAGTTAGATTTCATTTACAAAGACATATCTGACACACTACCTGCTAATCATATGACAATAAAAGTCTGTCATTAGATTAGAAATTGAATTGAAATGATGAACTCTTCTTATAATTTTATAGAGTCAGAAGTTTTCTTACATTTAGGGACTCTATCCTGTTTAATATTATAAAACTTATTAAAAATATAACTACAAAAATATAGGCCATTATTAGGAATATATTTGGGTAAAAGAGCTAAAATTAAAGTGCATTCTCATTTAAAAAATAGTGGTGCCTTTTTTGTTTAAAATTGTTTTGGATAAATAAAAAACCTTGCTACGTTAATTTTCAGTATATTTATTTTTATTATCATATTCAGTATATTTATTTTTATTATCATATTATTACCTTGTATTTACATTGAATTACACAACTTATGATAAATGGATTTTGCATGTATTATTACATCTGATGCTTCAAACAAATCTTTTTAGAAAGCAAAACAGATATTTTTATTATGTGCATGTCTCGCTTAGTGAGAGAAATTCAGTGCACAGTTGAGAGTCAGGACTTGAATACAGACCCTAGGAAATGAGGCTCCAGACACAGATTCTACCTGTGGCAAGTGAGGTTTGGATGAAAGTAAGAAGGAGCTGAAAGTCATGGTCACATGTACAACTAACAATTGCCATGGGCTCACGAATTTCTGTGTTACCTGTCTTAGTGCCTTTGGGCTGCTATAACAAAATAGCATAGACTGGGTATCTTATAAAATGATACATTTATTTGTTACAGTGCTGGGGACTGGAATCCTGAGCTCAGGATACCAATACAGTTGAGAGAGAGCCCTCTTCAAGGTTGCAGACCTCTTTTGTTCTCACATGGAGAAAGGGGCTAGGGAGCCCTGTTGGATCTCTTTTATAAAAGCACTGACCCCATTCATGAGAGCTCCACCCTCATGATCTAATCACCCACCCAAGTCCCCATCTATTAATATTACCATCACGTTTGGGGATTAGGAAATCAGTATGTGAATTTAGCAGGGGTTTGAGGAAACGCAAACATTCAGACCAGAGTACTGCCCCACCAAAGCATACATTCCAGTAGTTGCCAAACACCTTCTGTGTTATTCTTTGCAATGCTCGAGTCCTGGATGTCAAAGTCTGACAGGATGTGAGGAAGTGTGTGAAAAAATTTCTTGCTTTGCCACGGGAATAAACGAGGGGGAATGGTTTATAGCCTCAATAGTACATTGTCTTTGAAAAACAAATGCCCTAAGACCTGCTGAAGTTATTAGACATAAGTAGTCATATTGCCTGTAGTACACATACTCCCTAAACACTTCAGAACCTATTAATTTAGAAAGGCTACTTTCTTAGGATTCAGGGTTTTTTTTTCCATCTGTAATCAGATTGCTCCCTCCTTTCCATTACCTGTCAAAAACATACCACTAGTGACAAAGGGGAATGACCAAGAGAGATGAGATAAACCTGCAAATTCATTACTCAAAAAGTGCATCTTATTAGGTAGTCTCAAATCCTTACCTTTTTAAGAGTGACATCAGCATCATGACAGAATGAGTCATTCCCTTTGTCTCTCCCCTTTAAGTTACAACCCATAGGACATCCATAGCCCTGCAAAGAGCCCTCTGCACAGAACACCAGGATGCCTGAGAGACTCTTACATCTATACATCTTAAAGTAGGTGGATTGGATGTAATAGAGGTGGTGGAACCAGGAGAGCAGTGGCAGTGCCAGCTCTGGGAGCAGGGGACACATCAGTGACCTTGTCAACCTCAGCAACTGGGACTGACTGTGATACCTGATGACCCTGGCAGTGGTGGCAGCACCTGTGACACACTTACCTCTCTGCACGATGCCAGAGACCCCACGACCTTAGCAATGCCCACCCCCAACCCTGGCAGATGAGGTGGGGGGTGGGAAGTGCAGGTTCCCAAATAGCCACAAGGCAGCTCTGTGAAGAGAAACCAAAAACTTGTGCTATAGTGCCACCTGCTGGAAGGAAGAAGAAAGGCCTCTAATTGCCAACCTGTTGAACTGTTAAAATTAAAGTAAGCAAAAGTTTACCTAAATAAGAAAGGTCTTTGCTATTCAAATGCATGGAAAGAGGCACATCTCATCAAACATCATGAAAAATCATGGCAATACAGTATCATAAAAAGAAAAGAAAATGACAATCCTCCAGCAACCAAACTCAAAGTCATGGAAGATTGGGATTTAAGTGAGAAAATTCAAAGTAGCTGTTTTGAGGAAATTTGATGGGCTACAAGAAAACTCAGAAAGGCAGTTCAATAAACTGAGGAATAAAATTAATGAAGAGGAGTACTCTGCCAAAGAGACTGAAATTCTAAAAAAGAACAAAACAAAAATTCTGACGATGAAGAACTCAATAATGAGATGAAGAATACATTAGAAAGCACAGGAATAGAGCAGATCAGATGGAAGGGACAATACAAGGTCTGTTAGATAGGAATCTAGAAATGATTCAGGTGGAAGAGAAGAGAGTATTAAGATTTTTTAAAAGTGAAGAAACCCTACGAGGGTTATCAGACTCCATTAGGAAAGCCAACACAAGAATAATGGGTATACCAGAAGGAGAAGAGAAGAAGGAGGGAAGAGAGAGGTTATTTAAAGAAATAATAGCTAAGAACTTCTCACACCTGGGGAAATAACCAGACATATAAATCTCTGAAACTAATAGATCCCCTTCCTATCATAATGCAAAAAGACTGTGTCCAAGACATATTATAATTAAGCTATCAAAAGTCAATGATTAAGAAAGAATCCTAAAAGGAGCCGGGGGGGGGGGGAGGGGGGGGGAATAGCCAGTAATCTACAAAGGAACCCCATTAGACTATCAGCAGAGTTCTCAGTAGAAACTCTATAGGCCAGGAGAGTGGAATTATGTATTCAAAGTACTGAGAGATAAAACTTGCCAGTCAAAAATAATTTGTCCAGCAAAATTATCCTTCAGAAATAAAGGTGAAATAAAGACAAAAGCTGAGTTTACCACCCACTAGACCTGCCTTACAAGAAATGTTTAAAGGAGCTCTTCTACCTGAAACAAAGAAACAAAAAGCAAAACTACCAAAGCTTTTGAGTAAGGTATTAAATAGAATCAGAAAATTGTAACTGTATTTTAGAATAGGGTGTTGGGCACCTGGGTGGCTCAGTGGGTTAAGCATCCAGCTCTTGATCTCATCTCAGGTAATGATTTCGCAGTTAGTGAGATCAAGCCCCATGTTTGGCTCTGCACCAGCAGTGCAGAGTCTGCTTCGGATTCTCTCTCTCTCTCTCTCTCTCTCTCTCTCTCTCTCTCTCCCTCCCTCTCTGCCCCTCTTCTATATGCATGCACTTGGACACTCCCTCTGTCTCTCAAAATAAATAAAATTAAAAAAAATGGAATAGGATGTTAAACTCTACAGCATAAAGGTTAAAGAAAAAAGTATTAAAATAACTATAGCTAATGCACTTTGGTAACAATCTCATAGCATAAAAAGGGATAATTTGTGACAACAAAAATATAAAAGTGAAGGAGGAAAACGATGGAACTTGTATAGGCAAATGAAGTTAAGTTGCTATTGGCAGAAAAAGAACTATTTTATCTATAAGGCGGTTTATACAATTCTCATCACGGCAATCACAAGACAAAAATCTAGAGCAAGGACAGGAAACATAAAGAAAAATAAGGAAACAAAACAAATCATCATACAAAATAAAACACCCCCCTTTGCAAAATTTATGATTCTAAAGTCTGCAATCAAAGAAGTAGGGTGTGTACCTGAAAGAAGAAAATACTATGTCTGAAACCAGATGATAACAATTTTATTATTATTATTATTATTATTATTATTATTTTGAGTATAGTTAACATACGATTTTATATTCGTTTCAACACAATGTACAAAATAGTGATTCAACTCCTCTATACATTATGCTACCATCTGTCAGTATATAACGCTATTAGAATGTCACTAACTATATTCCCCATGCTGTGCCTTTCGTTCCCATGACTAATTCATTCCATAACCGGAAGCCCTTATCTCCTACTCCCCTTCACTCATTTTAGCCATCCCTCCACCCCCTTCCCTCTGGCAACCATCAGTTTGTTCTCTGTATTTATAGGTCTATTATACCTCTGTAGTTATAGATTCTTTTTGTTGGCTTATTTGTTTTGTTTTTTAGATTTCACAATTGAGTGAAATAACACAGTGTTTTTCTTTCTCAGTCTGACTTATTTCCCTTAGCATAATACCCTCTGGGTCTATCCATGTTGTCACAAGATCTTGTGCATGACAAGATCTCATTTTTTATGGCTGTGTAATATTCCTGTGTGTATTCACGTGCATATGTGAGTCTGTGTGTACACCACATCTTTCTTTATCCATTCATCTATCTATGGACACTTAGGTTCATTCCATATCTTGGCTATTGTAAATAATGTTGCAATAAACATAGCAGTGCATCTATCTTTTTGAATTAGTGTTTTTGTTTTCTTTGGGCAGCTATCCAGCAGTGGAATTACTGGGCCATATGGTATTTCTATTTTTAATTTTTGAGAAACCTCCCATGCAATTTCTACAGTGGCTGCACCAATCCACATTCCCACTGACAGTGCACGAGAGTCCCCTTTTCTCCATATTCTCGCCAATACTTTTTATTTCTTACCTTTTTTAGTTTAGCCATTCTGACAAGTGTGAGGTAATAGCTCATTGTGGCTTTGATTTTTATTTCCCTAATGATTAGTGATGTTGAGCATCTTTTCATGTTGCCCAGGCAGGGCACCGCCCCCCCCTGCCCTGAGCATCTTGGGATACCCTGGCTTGTACTCAGGTGAGGGTAATTTTAAAAGATTGGACTTCTATAGATGACCAGGCCATACTGACTCGAATGAAAGACAACTCCAAAAACATTTGCAAAATTTATGCATCTCTTTTACTAAGAAAAAAATTCCACAATGAAACAAAACAAGAATTTTAAATAGTTTCTTGTTCTTGTTTCTTGTTCTTGTATAAATATAGAGCAAAAACATCTAGAATTACAAATAGCTCTTTTAAATAGTTTATAGGTAAAACTTTGAGCAGTTATAAGTTAATTTTCATTATATTGATAGAAATAAGGTTTTTTTTAAGTTTCTATATTTTGAAAGAGACAAAGACAACATGAGTGAGGGAGGGGCAGAGAGAAAGGAAGAGAGAATCCCAAGCAGGCTCCACTGTCAGTCAGCACAAAGCCGGACATGGGGCTCAAACCCATGAAACCATGAGATCGTGACCTGAGACAAAACCAAGAGTCAGACACTTAACCAACTGAGCCATCCAGCTGCCCCAGTAGAAAGAGGTTTTTAATGCACGTTTTTAGATTAAAAGTACAATATTTTAAGATTCATAACACACGCATTCCTGTATTTACCAAGTTGTTACTGAGTTCCTTCATGTGCTAGGCATTTTTGGCCTGGGGTTTAGGGACATTGCACAGTAGTATGACGTGGGTGACACCATGTCATCAAACTCTAAGAACTGACTCACTTCTTCTTTCACCTACTTTCCTATATCCCCTCTGTCTCGCTCTGCAATAAAGAACAAAAGACAAAGCTGCCAGAGGATGAAGGGAAGTTCCAGATGTTATTCAAATGAAAGCCCTTTGTGCAGAGATATAAACTACAGATACTTAGTGAGATTATAAGCTTCAAACTGACATTAAAACTTTACATTTAGAGAAGCCAAATAGAAAGAAAACACTAAAATCCTTGAAGCAAGCTTCAGGGCCTCAGTGGGAAAGAAAAGCAGTCATTCTGATAGCCTTGAAGCCACTTGGGCTCACCCCAAACACTGAAGATTCCTATGCAGTGGGGTTTCTGTTTAGCCTCAGGAAACTAAGGCGCTTCTGGAGGTGCGCATGCGCGCGCACACACACACACACACACACACACACACACACACCCCAGGTGAAAGACGTCTCTACAGTAAAAGTAGCAGAAAAACAAATTCCCTGGTTTGGGGGGGCAGAAAGAACGCAACAATAACAACTTTGTTTTGTTAAGACATCAGACACCATTGGACAAATCCAGGGGTCATTTAGGCATTTTTCCAGAGGCTCTGTCTGCCTGCAGAGATAAAGGAAAGATGGCAGAGATAGTACAGAAGCGATTTGTAACTCCAGATTTTTCACTTCCTTTTCGTTCAACTACACTGCCTTCTAAATCATGATCACTCAAATCACCAGCACAGGCCCACACTGGAGACACATTAGAGACCCTTCCATCGTCCACATGCTCAATTTAGAGCATTTTATTTAAATAGCGAGTCAGTCAGTCAAATCAAATTCTCCTCCTGCCTGTTTGGGTAGACAAGGGGACTGCCTTGGCTACCCCACCCTCTCTCACTCCAATAGAGGGAGGTGACTGCCAATGCCCTTGTGCATGCCTTCCTGTCTCATTGCCCAGCCACCCTTTGGAGGCTAGCTCCACCTCACCTCCTGCTGGTGGGTCATCCAAGCAGTCTTCATCTATTTAAATTACAGACCACAGGTGGTATTCAGGAATGTGCTTCTAATGAATTCTAGTTAACAGCTGCAAGTGTTTGAAAACGAAAGGTCCTATAAATAATTAATATTTCAAATTTTATTTGAATGCCTCCGAAGTTTAAAATATTTTACATCCTAAACAATGTCCTAAGGTTTCTGGCTGAATCAAGACAATGATTGTGCATTTTGTACATTAGTACTTTACCTGAAGCAGAGAGGCATGCATGCACCTATGGCCTCTAGACCATTCTACCAGATGAAAAGTAACAAAAGCAGTAATATGCAGGCTTTACCCGGTCAGGAGCTTCTCTGGATACATCATTAAGACTGTGGTCCAGATATGGTCCTATGGTATCACTTCTGGGTTTCAGGTATCATATAGCTCCTAGTAGGGCTATACTACCCTTTGGAGAACTAAAAAGAGTGATCTATTTCCAACTTGATTTTTTTTTAATTTTTTTAACGTTTATTTATTTTTGAGACAGAGAGAGACAGAGCATGAACAGGGGAGGGGCAGAGAGAGAGGGAGACACAGAATCCGAAGCAGGCTCCAGGCTCTGAGCCATCAGCCCAGAGCCCAACGCGGGGCTCAAACTCACGGACCTTGAGATCATGACCTGAGCTGAAGTCGGATGCTTAACCGACCAAGCCACCCAGGCGCCCCACCAACTTGATTTTTAATTGAGATTGAGATATGTCAATTCAAGCAACATTTACTGAGAACCACTTATGTACCATGTATTTTGCTAAATCCTAGGGAAACAAAGATCTTCTTGCCTCTGGTGGCTTTTCAATGTAAAATCCTCACTGAGTAAACATAAAATTTCACACTGTCCTTTTTCATTGAAGGCTAACATAAGAAGCATGAAGACTGTTTCTGTCCCTTTTGAAAAACGATGTTTTCAACTGCATTCCAGGTTGATACATTCTTAAAATTCAGAACCAGGTAAATATCTCATCCTGAGTGCTCTTTTTTAAGCAGAGCAAAATCAAACCAGTTTCCATTTTGCTGAAACTATCAGAAACTCTGAACTAAATTAAGTACTAAATTTTATCATTAAAAATCAGCTTCTAAATCTTTGTTTTTCTAGTTCAATTTCTCAAACTGCCTCAAACTAAGTAAGGATTCATTCCTTCAACATATAGTCACCGCTATCATGAGATATCTACAAAATTTCTTCAAAAGCTCAGATTTAAAATAAGATTAAAAAATGGCAAAGTATAAACGGCAACTTAGTAACAGGTCTGAAGAGACACATAGTAACGTGTATAATCGTTTCTACAAAAATAAGGATCTCTACTAAAACCTAGGACCCCCTTGCTCTGAACAGACTTTATGATAATCTGGCATGCTTCACACACTGAAATGTATTTGTACTGGTCAGCACTTCCTCTCTTCCAGCCTCTGGATCTATTGCCGAACATCACAGCTAGCAATGAAGTCAGCCGTGTCTAGAATAAAAGACTTTCTTTCAAATGTGTGCTCAATTTATCTGAATCAAATGCTTCTGGCTGCTGGAATTCTCGATACAGACTGAAATTGTAATTTGTTCTCTGTTGAGCATCTGATGCAAACAGCAACAAAAACACCAGTCAAAAAGACAATGAATTAGAGCCTTGTTTGTGATATATATGTTATAAATGATAATATAAATTATATTTAATATAAGAATATATGATATAATTAGTGTATATATTTAATTCCATAAGGATCAGTAAAAAAAAAAAAAATGGGGAATAGAAATAGAAGGAAGTTTTTCTCTCTTGTGCTGATTTGAAGGGTTCTTTTCCCACACCAAGAGGCATGTGTTTTCACTGACAAGGTCAGATGAGGTTAATAACCACCAACAAATGTGGCTTCCTACAGACAAATATTTTCATCCATTTCCTATTTAACAAATAGAAAATAGAGTGCCCTCTTAAATGTAGATTCTTGGTATGGATTTATTTTTTTTTTTTAACGTTTATTTATTTTTGAGACAGAGGGAGACAGAGCATGAACGGGGGGAGGGTCAGAGAGAGGGAGACACGGAATCTGAAACACGCTCCAGGCTCTGAGCAGTCAGCACAGAGCCCGACGCGGGGCTCGAACTCATGGACCGCGAGATCATGACCTGAGCCGAAGTCAGACGCTTAACTGACTGAGCCACCCAGGCACCCCTCTTGGTATGGATTTAAAGTGAACCTTCACTTTTCCTTATAATAAAGGATTATAGGTTTCTGATGTCCAGGGAATAAAACTAAACAACGTTTTCCATAGGCCATTAGTTAGTATACATATGAAATCCTAAATATGATTATGTCACAAAGTTAAGAATTGCTTATAATTTTTATTAAATTTATGGATTTTTAGTACCATTTTTATATGTAGAACTAGTTTTAAAGGCATATATTCATATCTGTGTTGAGACAATAGCTCATTTTCATTAATTATGAGCAATTACTAATTGAAAGGAATTACTTTTATTTCTTCCTAAATCTGATTGCAATTTTTTTTTAAATTTTTTTTTTAACGTTTATTTATTTTTGAGACAGAGAGAGACAGAGCATGAACAGGGGAGGGGCAGAGAGAGAGGGAGACACAGAATCTGAAACGGGCTCCAGGCTCTGAGCTGTCAGCACAGAGCCTGACGCGGGGCTCGAACTCACGGACCGTGAGATCATGACCTGAGCCGAAGTCAGACGCTTAACCGACCAAGCCACCCAGGCGCCCCTTGCAATTTTAATAGTAGTGCATGATGCTGCCATTTAAACTACAAAGTTCATGTTGAATATTATTCACCATTTATCTGCACTTAAAAAAAATAATGGTGTAGCCAAGTGATATCTTAAGCAGTTGGTATTAACTTTTCTGATCTATTGTTACGTTCCTTAAAAGTTTGAAATATCAGTCAGTAAAAATATGTTAAAAATATGAAAAATGACATTTAAGTGTAGAAGCCAGTATCATGTGCTCTTTGAGAATATAATGAGAAATTTTGCCTTTCAGTTAAACTGTGGGTGTTCCAAGCTTTTTCTTTTATTTCTCTCTTTGCTTTCTTTGTTCTCTCTCTTCCTCCCTCTCTCTCTCTCTCTCTCTCTCTCTCACTCTCTCACATGCTCTCTCTTGCTCTCTTTCTTTCCCACTCCTGTGGGACACCTGTCTTAGATTACCTGAGCTGCTTGTTAAAATGCAAGAGTCATGTCTGAAAAGAACTACTGAATCAGGGTGTTTTTGTTTTTGTTTTTGTTTTGAGATAGGGTCCCAGTAAGTCCACATTGTTACCAATGTTTGATATGCCTGGTGAAGTCTGACAGCCACAGCTCCAGAATTTATGTAGAACTTCTAGACCTGACTGATATCTGGTTGAATCTCTCCTTTCACCACAACTGGAATCATTTTGTTCTCACTCAAAGGTGTGAAAACCACAACTACAAGGGACACAAGATGCCCAAGTGCATTTTCATTCACTAATGAGTGAATGACACTTGGTGTAACTTTACTCTGTGATTTACGGTATTCTAATGACTTGAAAACAACAATCCAAATAAAGTCTATATGATGCAATATATACCAGAATCTCTGGGTAGCTAAAACACAGTATTTCCTAGCCTCTGAATAATACTGATATAGATATAGCTGTTGATTGAATGTATGTACACAATTAACATATTACTGACTTCAATATCTTCCCTTAACCTCTTAGTTATCCAACTCCTATAGATTCTCCAATCACCTTATCTACTGCCTATATTCACCCACTTCACTTACTTCTCCCTACACTTAGTAATCAGACCAATAGAGCTCTGTGACTGATGAAAAGTTCACGACTTTCCAACTGTTGTACTTTTACCAACCATTTATCAATTACTGATGTGAATAGAAACCACAAACATGAATTGGCTGGCATTTACAAATGTAATTGGAAAATATTAGAAAGCTACAGTTTCACAATGCACATGGGAAACCTAAGATATGTTCAAGATCTGAACTACTGTCCATGTGAAGATCCAGGCTTCTGGACAGTAAGTAACTTCTTCTTAATGGCAATAGCCACATAAGAATATTCTCTAGGGGTATAGTTGGTATAGTCAAAGCAAGTGCAACTCTCAGTTCAAACAATGAATCAGTAGTCCACCTCACTTTGAAACACACAAACACACACGCATTTATGTATTTTTAGTAAGTGAATTTGAAACTTCTCAACCTATCATATGTCCCTATCACTCTGTCTCTTCAGGTGATTTTTTTATGGAGCCAAATGTGTCTATATTATTACAATTGAAAAAGTAATTTAAGTATCCTCCCAGCCACCATTACATAATAATGATAAACCACCTTTGTTCACAATGTTCATTATAAGTAGTTGTCTGATAATCAATATGAACTAATATTTTAATTTACTAACAAGTCATGAGGTTAGAAAATATACCTACATTGTATATTTGTTTAATAGCTCATATAGTCTGCTTAATTTCTGGAAAGTAAAGTCATATTTATATTTTAAAAAGAATTATTCATAGAGTAAATTACCATAAAAATCAATTACCTATTGAAGATAGAAGTCAGAAACATCCTATAAGTGACACATAGTGGCAAGGTCGGTAATCTTGTGCAACGAATTTTAAGTTGGCAAATACAGAAAAATATACTTTTTTTTTTTCATCTCATACAGCCTGTTTAGTAGATGTAGGAACTCAAGCTATTGGCCATGATTGCCTCTACTTTGTGGCTAAATACAGGGAATACATTTGTTGGTAAGTTGAAACTAAATTTAAGGGAGACAAATGACTGATAGTTATTCTGAAATGCAATAACATCTCCCTAGATTTGGGTCAGGAGAGGGTTACATTTTAAATTTTATTTGATAGTTGCTATATAAATCAGTTTTAAGACAGCTTAATTGATCACCAAATAAATGATCCTTAAAGTCCTGCTCAGATCTTCCTAGTAGTGCAGACAGACTGTACTGTTGGAAGACAGTACTGTGCCTAAACTATCTATAAACATTCAAGAATTACAGTTTGAAACTTACAATTATGAATGGTGTAATTTCCTAAGTTTTAGCTCTTCTCTGTTTTTACCTCTCTCTTCCAAAAATGCTGCACATCTTTCTGGAATGAGTTAAACCCTATGGTGTCTAGGTCCAGAAGGACGACTATCTCCGGAAAGGTGCCATTTAACTAACACCAACACTACATAAATCTCTACTGCCAACCTAATGGATATTCTCAAGTCAGAAATCACTGGCTTTATTGAAAAAGGGGTCTCTTCAGTGGCTATGTGTTAAAACAGGCACTACATCTTCTACAAGATTCCTTTTTACCTAAAACCAACAAATTAATTGGATTCTGCTGAGGTTTCAAATTTGATATTGACTGAAAGTTAGTTAAGAACATAAAATCAACCATGTAAATCAGTTGCCAAAAATTCAATTTCTAATAGAGTTTTACACATAATAGATGATAGTAAACATATGACCAATTTCTCATCAAAACATCATTATGCTCCCTCTCTTTCCCTCTCTCATTACTCATTCACTCATTCATATATAGAGCAACATATATTAGCTCGTATCAGTTATATAATGTAAAAAAATAATCATTATCTAATTACTGTCATTACCATTTTCAGCTGCCTGCTTGCATTATCAGAAATTGTCAACACTGGAGCATTTGGCTGGCTCAGTCAGTAGAGCATGAGACTCTTGATCTCAGAGTTGTGAGTTCAAGCCCCATGTTGGGCATGGAGCCTACTTAAGAAAAAAAGAAATAGTCAAAGTAATGATCTGCCTTATTATTTACAAATGAGCTGCTTTATTATTTCACAAAGATATTCTTGCAATCACCCTCTCAAACTATAAAATTACCTTGATGAAAGAAAAGATGCCAGGCCCAAGGGAAAAAAAGGATATGTAGTCAGAGGTGTCTGGTTCCTCTAGGGGGCTCTCTTTACTGTGCCTTTAGACTAATACCAATGCTGTTAGACTAGTCAGCTGAAGAGGAAGCCTGCCACCCCTTACTTCTCAGACCGAGGACCACATGGCTAACAGCACAAGACAACTCTTACACATTTTTCTAATCATAATTGTGAAGTAAGGGTTTTGCTTCCTAAAATTTTAGCATTTAGTTTCTTGTCATATATCTTCCCCCAAAGCCATCTCTCATCCAGTGTTAAACGTATGATCATCAAAGGCTTCTTCCTTGTCATTCACCGAGGTGCATAAATAATGTCTAGTAACCACACGAAAGGGGTATTTCAACTATCAAAGCTCCATGTTTAAGATTCATGACAATGTTTCTAGAGTCAAACTACCTGGATTTAGACCCCAATTTTTCTACTTTTCCACTTCTTAGCTGGGCTACCTTGATCACGTTTCTTCATCTTTCTGTACCTCAGGTTTTTATCTGTAAGCTTGCAAATATAAGAGTACCTCTCTCACAGGGATGCACTCAAGAATAATAATAATTATTATTATAATACTTATAATAATACTGATAATAACAATAATAATAAATACATAAAGCACTTAGAATGGTTCTTGGCACATATGTCCAATACATGTTAGCTATTATGATGTATGCATAAGAACTAACCACAGTTGTTGAGGCTAGGGCGTTTTGGAGGTGAGGAAGTGTCTTTCCTAAAGACACTGAAATAACAATACATACATGATCACATAATACACCTGGATTTTAGGACCTTGGGAGATTAAAGAGCTGAAGGTAAGTTCAAAATTGAGGACTTTTTTTTTTTTTTTTTTTTTTTTTTTTTTTACAAACTGGACTATGTCAAGCAACATCTTTAAATTTATTTTAAATAAATAATTAAATATAACCTCAATTGTGTTAATTCATTTTTATTCCCCATATTTATTATATTCCTCATATTTATCATGAGGTATAAAAGTGAAGAATTAACATAATTGAGGTTATATGAGGTTATATTTATTTCATTATTTATTTTAAATAGACTTAAAGATGTCACTTAATATGGAGTAGCCCTCAGTTTTGACAAATACCATACTGAACTCACAATCTTACTCTGGAATTAGTGCCAGCCAATTATACCATTAAATTGACAATCCAATCAAAAATAATCTAAACAAGTTTCATTAGTTAAACATCATCTATATACATGCTTTCTGTTATACTTGCAACAGAAGCTGATAGATATCAAATCACATCCAGTCAAAACCATGTCATTTTTTTTTTCTCCCAAAAGACAATTCGGACCATCTGACTCTCCTTTTTCCATTTCCCTCCTCCACCACCCATATTCCCAAGTTCCTCTACAAATAACTCCTTACCAGTAGAATTGTTTGCTTTAAAAGTCCCTTGATGGGCTAAAGAGATGTTATGTGCCAGTGTTAAACACACGTAGATGATTCCTGCCCTCAGAGCTGACCAGCAATATTTAATTACACCTGCATTTAAGTTTTCATTGTTTACATAAACAAAGCCTAAGTCTACTCAGATTTTTCATGGCATGATTACAAAATTAATGGTAAAGTAATTATATCTTTATAATTTTAAGATAAACAGAAACAAATATGGACGTTCTTGAAAAGGCAAGTGTGCAAATATCAGTCATTAAAAATAAAATATTTTCTATTCTTTTTTTTAAGACACAAAGTAGTCTGAAAATTCAAAAGTTAAATGATTCCTATAATGGTTTCTCCTTCATGTAACAGTTTTGGTGAAATTGCTTTATGATAAATAAAGATTTTGCTTAAGGGAAAGAAATTTGTCATCCATGATGTAAATAGATTAAAGACAATGGAAGATCACATTCTAATTAAAAAAGTGACAGTAAATGATAATCTACTAAGCAAATTGCCAATATTTGCATCTATTAGCTGTCACATCCATGAACTAGGACAAATTTATAATATGTTACTTATACCTCATTTCTAAAATGGAGACAAGAGGTTATTTTTCCTGTCATATTTAATGCTTATGAAACTAAGGAGTACAATATAGTATTTCATGAATTCAATACTAAATTCTTGCATTTAAACAAGCCATTCAATGGTCTATTATTGGATTGACAACTTTATTTATACCAAAGCAAATAGTTAAATTTTTCCTTTCTAATCATAATTTTTCCATTTGAGACAGATCATTACTCCTCCAATTTTCCTCTCATCACCATCATCCAAATATCAGAAGCTCTGTCAGGTTGTACTTTGGGTTTGAAGGGAGAATTATCTACGCCCTTTGCAATAGACTGATCACTTTCCCTTCATTAATATAAGATGAAGGCTCAGTGACAGCCGATCAAGTTCTCTTGTGCCCAAAGACTTCCAGGCCTCACCTTGTAGGTTTTAGTAATATGGTCACCGCCATTCTGTGAAGGGCCAGTCCTGCCAGTAACACAGCAGATTGCTTAAAGTGAAGTCAGAGAGGGGTGTCTCCAGCATCTTGAATTTTACTTTAGCTTTCAGCTTGAGTCCAAACCCTGAAGGGAAATGGAAACTCATCCGAAGCCATAGCCATCAAATTAGCCCATGTGCATATTTTCCCTCTTCCTCACTCTGGTCATGACTGAGGTTTATTGTCTATTGGAGATATTCAGAATGCCTTCATTGACACAAGTTCTAGCACATTCACAATGAAATTAATTGAGGAAGGAAATGCCATTATATACTCTTGTACTCAACAGGATTTTATTGTAGATAGGACTTAGAAAAAAGAAGCATTACTCTGCTTATTAGAATTCTGAAACCTAAAAGTAAGCAAAGATTTGCTGCTGCTTTGCTGATATGAAAGATGATAATGAAGA
Source organism: Panthera uncia (assembly GCF_023721935.1). Taxonomy (NCBI): domain Eukaryota; kingdom Metazoa; phylum Chordata; class Mammalia; order Carnivora; family Felidae; genus Panthera; species Panthera uncia. Next base: position 90,387,113 of record NC_064810.1, read on the forward strand.
AGCTTTAGGAAATGTATTATCCATTTTGGAGAAATCTGGATTAAATATGAACCACAAAGAAAGACAGGTATATGCCATTGAGAAAAATATAAAGGCACAGATGAGAATGTTTGGTTTTTAATCTTGAGCTGAAACAATCTGGCATTAGCTTTTTTATAGCTTTTTAATGTAAAAAATGGGATGCGTCCAAATAGATAAGTGAAAATCAACAGGCAGGAAAATAATAGAAGAAATGTTTTCCATCACGCTTCACTTACATTGCTATCTGAATGATTTTTAATTTTAATTACTAAAATCTATCAATTCTTAGTGGCTCATATAGACTGACAAAAAGAGCTTTCATCTATTGCATACCTACTATATGTTGCATATTATATTAAGCACTCAGTTTATATTTATTAATTTATTCCAGAAATATTGAAAGGGTTTATATTATGGGTAGGGACTAACTTGGGCTAGCTGCAGGGGTTAGAGCAGTGAGCAAGGCACTGAGAATTTCTGTACCCATAGACCTTAAAACCTGAATTAGAGGCCCAGACTAATGAGGTTAAGTTGGATATCCTACCGACAAAGTTATCTAGGATCTCAATTATTTTTACTATTAAAATTTTATTATATAATCAATGCACTGTAGTAGTGAAAAATTTATATAAGTAATATATGGAATACAAAATAAAACCCTACACAAGTAGTCATTGTTATTATTTAATGTGTTTATTTATGGATATTTTTCATGCATTGATTAATATAAACATATGCATCATTACCATTTTTAAATGCTCAGGATACATACAATTATATGTATTATATTTTTATTTTACTTATAAATATATTGTACTTCTCTTTCCTTATCAATACATATAGATGTGGCTAATTATTTAACTGAACAGTGTTTCTTTGATTGACTATAGGATATTAAATAAAGTATTATAAGTCATGTCCATGATTAAATATTTTCAACCACCTGGAAGGGTGTAAAATTAAAAGTTTGGTAACACACACACACACACACACACACACACACTCTAGTCCGTCATCTCCGCTATCCTAAAGTTTCTATTTTCAATTGTTCTGTCGGCAATCAAATTTGTATTATTTGTTAAATATTATAATTATGGTTGTATAATTGTTGTTGTATAGTTAAATTATTATAGTATCTCTACAACTTATACACACATACATGACAATCACTTGACTTACCAACTCCTAACAGTATCTATTCATTAACTAGGCATTATGAAAAATAAGGAATTCAGGAAACTAAACACTATCTCTCCTCTCCTCTGTATCTCTCAACTCTAGATTCTGTTATTTCTTTTATCATTATAATTTCTTTTTAAATCTGTAGTGGTTGCCATAAGGACTTTGAGATTTTTATTCCTTCACTAATTTTTCTTGATTTGTCTAAATAACACATCTATTGACTTTATATTGTGGAAGACAAGAGGAAATACTTTTCTTTCAAACTCTCCTTTTTATACCATCGAATTTGTGTTACTTTATAATTATTATGATTTTTATATTGTCAAGGTTTAAGCATATGTTTTAAAGTTTGAGATATGATAAAGTTTTCAATTAGCCTTTACAATAGACTAATCAAACAGGGGTTCATGGGTTAATCAGTCATTTAAGCATCTGACTCTTGATTTTGGCACAGGTCACGATCTCAAGGTTTGTGAGTTTGAACCCCCTCACATTGGGCTCTGCACTGACAGCTTGGAGCCTGCTTGGAATTCTCAGTCTCTGTGCTCTCTCTCTGCCCCTCCCCTGCTTGTGCCCTTGAGCATGCACTCTCTCTCTCAAAAATAAACTTAAAAAGAGTGTCCTTGAATACTAAAAAAAAATAAAAACAGATCAATGGCATTAATGTATGAATCATATGCTATGATTGATCTATACAGAAAGAAATATAAGCTTATATTATAAAAACTTAGTCCACTCAAAGAAGATGTCTAACACTCCTTGGCTGTCCATTTATGTTTATTTTGATCAATACAGGCAACTAACATGGATTTCTTTGACAGACCTATAAGCTTCTATCCCACAGGCCTGTCCCTTAAATGCGCCCTCCTACTTAGATATGTGTACATTTAGGTCATGTCAATGGGCAAGTTCTCCTTCATATTTTAATACAGAGCAGAACAGGCAGGCAGACATTAGGGAAGATCCTTCTTTAAGAACAAGGTTATAATTAATTAAAATTATTTACATTTCATCTCCCTAGAGAGCAGTTCTCTTTGTAAGAGAATAGAAAAGGTTGAGTACAAATATCCCTGCCTTTTGGAATTTTTAATGAATCAACCTAATCACATTGCTTACAAGGGCAGTTTCTTTGCCCTTTTAAGTGAATTTTAACTAGTCTATTAATGACACTCACTTTTACTTCTGTGCTATATTTGTATCTGTACCTTGATTTATTAATTTTAGAAAATATTTTTGATTCTAGAATGAAATAGTCTTGTCATAACTACACTGGATGACAAAAGGACATTTGAACAGATACAAAATAGTTGATAGCTTATAAACTGCAATTAGAAAGACTAATCAAATTGGAAACGTAAAAAGCAGCCAAAAATTCTTAGAAATTTAGATACTCAAAAAACACATCTAATAATGCATGGATCAAAGAAGATATCATAATGGATATTTCTAAATATCTGAACTGAATAACAATCAAATATTACCTATAAAAATATTTTGGATACATCTAAAGGTTACTATTAAATAATTAATAAAGTATTTACTAATGGTAAATACATAATAAGAAAGAAGAAGTAAAACTAATGAATTAAAGGTTCTAAAAATATGATAAAATATAACAAAATAAACCCCAAACAATAAAACAAAAAGTAAACATAAAATATAACTAATGATAAGGAAGGAAAACAAAGAAACAAAAGAGTGAGGCTTAATTACACCAAGAGTTGAGTCTTTGAAAAATTTATAAAATAGGGGCGCCTGGGTGGCTCAGTTGGTTAAACATCAGACTTCAGCTCAGGTTATGATCTCATGCTTCGTGGGTTTGAGCTCTGGGTTCGGCTCTGTGCTGACAGCTCAGAGCCTGGAGCCTGCTTCAGATCCTGTGTCTCCCTCTCTCTCTGCCCCTCCCCTGCTCAGGCTGTGTCTCTCTTTCACTCAAGAATAAATAAACATTAAAAAAATGTTTGAACGATTTATAAAATAACTTTCTAGCAGGATTGATTAAGAAAATAAAGGAGAAGCAAAAATTTTTAAAGATTAGGAATAAGAAGGAGTAAAAGTGATGTAACTATTGGTACAACTGAGATTTGGAAATAATGAGAAAACTGTGAACAACTTTATGCCAAAAATTTAAAAATTTGAATGAAATGGATGAAGTTTAGTGTATGTGTTCTGTATGACATATTGAACAAAAATTTCATGTATGAAAACTAGGAGACCAGATCTATACATTATTTGTTTCAACGGCCTAAATATACAGATGAGAAAATCAATGGGGAAAAAGCTGCTAAATTAGCTGATTCTATTTACTATATCAATGGATTAAAAAATATTATCAAGTACCTCTTTTATTGTTATCTCCCTAGTTTATATCACATGACAGCATAGCTTCCTAAAGAGTAAAACAGAGCCCTTACTGATGTTTTCCATGACTCCCACTTGCAAGCAGGTCTCTCTGAATACAATGGGTGTGGCTTGCTATGGTGCAAAGAAATAGACTAACAGAAAAAGGAGAACAATTTTGCCTGGTCACAGTTAGGTACGCTTGGGAGATCAAAAAAATAAAGGAGGCTCAAAGGCAAACTTCTTAGAATACAAACAGGAAGACAGTGACTTTTTAAGGGAAGTACTAGATAGTAAGCTCTTTGAGAGCTATATATAGTTTTCACAGTGTTAGTTATGTAGAAGATACTCAAAATACCCAATATTTTACTGTCAAACTAGATAAAATACAAAATCCCTTGAATTGAGAAGGTTTTATTCCCTTCCTTCCTTCCTTCCTTCTTTTTCTTTCTTTTTTTCTTCTTTCTTTCTTTTTTCTTTCTTTCTTTCATTCTTTCCCTAAAGTATTTCAGACTTCATTGCTGTGCAAAGCAAAGCAAGGCAAGAGCAACGATAAAGGTAAACTAAAACATACTGAAATGGAATATCAAATATACATATTTTAATAAGAAGTGAAACAGCCTTAATATATACTATGATTTTTTTTTTCTCCAATCTAAAACTGTAGATAGTTTTACTGCAGACAAAAGCTGCACAGACATTTTCAAACTAAGACATGATCCACGATTTCAATTAACCACTGACATTACTAGTGTGGTTTCTATGGTTGTGAAGACATGAATAAATGATTTGAAGATCATTTTTAGACCTAGCATAAGTATTTTGCAGAGATGCTGTAGTAATGAAAAATCCAGAGCTACCTGTATGAACTATACATGCAATTTAGTTCTAATGATGAATAAGGAGTCTCATATAAAAATTTCATTTGGGCTCAGTACTTAAAGGTTTGAAACTGGGATTCCAAATGAATAAAATCTAATAATGTATGAGTTAGGAATCATCGAGGGAACCATCTACACCGACTCCTTTTGATATTAAAGTTGTGTGTTTACAATGGGATAACCAATGTTAGAAATCATGACCCATTTTAATCAACCACTATGATAAATAAGAGTGTTCAGAAATTGGAAGCCTATTCAAATGGCAGTGCTCCTTGAAATAAATCAAATCTTAGCATTTTACCAAGGCCTTACATAGGCTTGATTACCAGAATATAATTTTAAAACAGAAGGTAACTGTTTTTCCAGTCCTTGAAAAAGGTATCTGAAATTAAACATTCCAGAACAGGAAATGACAAATCATTCTATCCTTCTGTTTTGTCTGGTGTATGGATATAGGGAAAATATATGACTCTGTCCAAAGCAGAGAAATCTGACAGAGCTCATTTTTCTTCACTCATGCATCTTTTAAAATCCAGCACAGTATTGTCCCCTGGGAATTCAAAATGGAAGAGAAGAGGTTGAAAATCTCTTTCCAGGCTCACTGTGCATGTGGAGATACTAACAAGGAGGAAATTGCAAAAATGAGGTCATTGAAATAGCAAGATGTAAAAAAAAGAAAAAATCACAAATAGACATGTTTTTGCATGCAGAATAATACTGAGATTTAACCTTTTATTTTCATATTTTTCCTATTAGGAATCATTGTTGACTTAATTTTTAAAAATGTGCTTGGGATAGGTAATAAAGGGATTCTAAAGTTCTTGGATAGTAAAATAAGAAAATAGTAACATCCTGAAGATATATACAGCTCAATAAACAAAATCTATTTCAGAGGCCCCAGTCTTTAACCATTTTCTCTCTTTTTCCCTTCCAAGATGGCAATACGATATCCCATGATTTTTTTTTGTACTGGCGTGTCACTTTTCAAAGCTTCTTTAATATTGTTATTGCCAATTCCAAAAGTATTTATTTTGTGTCCACTTTGTAGGATGGGGAAGTGGGAGAGTTAGAAGATCAGTTAGGTCAGTCAGGAAAATGGGAACATTGACTTGGGTTTTGAAAAATAAGTGATAAAATCTCAAAGACAGACATAGAGGGAGTTTTAGGTTGAGAAGACTTTCTACAAATCATGAAACTGGGGATTGTTTAGACATCAAGTTGTCTCATCTCTCAGGATATTGGTCACAAATAGTGTGGGAGTCTCAACATCCCAGATATCAAAAGTCAGTGGGTTCAAATTTTATCAACAATAAAATTTGTGTCCAAATTAGCATGACTCTTAGCTTCCATCTGTTTGACCTATGGACCCTCACCCAAGGCTCTCTTCAAAGCCTTTGGTAGTTATTCTTACATGTTTCTAGAATGTTTGCCGGTAATTCTAACATGAAATTCCTTTTGTGCTCAAGAGGGAGTCCTAAATAAGAACATAAGCTGCATGAAGAATATTGTTTCTTTCTTTTCTTTTCTTTCCCCCACTAATGCTCTTGGAAAATGCCCAAAGAATCTTTTCTAGATTCCCAAGTCCCCAGTGTTCCAGGAGCCAAGGTCCTGTCAGGTTCTGTGTGGAAGAACAGTGACTCCACCCCCTGCAGTTTGTACTTCCCTGTCAGCTTGGGCCCCTAAGTTCATCTTATCGTGAGTTTCACAAAGCCTATCATGAAATTGTATTTGTCAAATTCTGGCTTTCAGGTGATATTCATGCCATGTGTTTCACACTCTAGTCTTCTACCACTCTCTTGACCTCCATGTACAAAACAACTCTCATTTTATTCAGACTCTCCTTAGAACAGTCTCCATGCATATGGATTTATGCAAATAGACTCCAGGAAAGATCATCAACCTCTTAGTTTTTGCAGAGCTGGTTTTGAATCCCAGCTTGAACCAAGCTGTCACACCTGCAATATATAATATCACTCTTGCTTTTGCTGGACAATAGCTTCTAGCTACAAAGTTCCTGATGGTAAACACACTTACTAAATATTGAGTTTGTGATCTGTATATAGTCAGGTAGTTTTTACCCTAGAGAAATCTGTCTTATATTCCCATTTCCACTATAGGACTTACATAAAGTTTTTAAGCCTTTTCAAAGTTTAATTATGCTCAGTTGCAAAATAGGAATAACTCCACCTATACCACAGGTAGTTTTAAGGATTAAATGAGATAGCCTGAGCCAAATGCAGGGTACAGTAGATAATGTGTAGCAAAAGGGCTACAAAATGCTACTAATTCCTTATTAGTGATGTTACTGTAACTACTACTGTGATAGCCTGAGTCTGTTGCAACAACACTCCCTAGAGGCAAAGTCTCTCTAACCCTCAGAAAGCAACTTTTGTTTTCTATCCATACTAACGCAAGAAGACATATATTTGACAACGTACCCCAAGAGGAATGCTTCCAGATCCCCATACTGCACACCACTGAGGAATAGACAGAAATAAAATCTTGGCTTTTTGCTCTTAGTGGATAAATAAGACCTGGTAATGAAGATTCAGGGAGAGGAAAGATTCTCAACAGTACCATTCTTTCATCAAAAAGCAACTAATGTGATGGGGGAATCTGAAATGAAGTGGCTTCTTAAATGATAAAGGTGTAGTAGTATATGGTCCCAATCTACAGCCTGGCCACCATTAATGATATAAATTAGAAAATATTTGGCATATTTATTTATAGAGTTGAATTAGGACATTGCCTGTCTCTACTGGGAGCAAACTGGCAATACTTAGAATTATTTAGAATTTCATGTTAAAATTAGTTACAGTATTGCTTGACATTCAAATTATGCATGTCAAATAATAGAAGTTTATTAAAAGTGCTAGTGTTGGCAATTCTCTAAACAGCCGTGGTCATCTTTTACTTTGTTTGTGACATGTCTCTTGGTTTGTGACTCTTAGGAAAGATTCCAAACTATGGCACATCTTGGAAGACTACAAGAATACATTATGTTGCCATAGAGGCATCTAAAATTAATGTTTCAAATATGTAGGGCTTAGTGCATAAAACTCCTTTGCCAAGTACATATTCTCAATTTTAAAAAATCAAGAATATTTTGTTATTAGTTGCCTTCTACTTAATGTACCAAAATTAACATTTATAAGGCAAGGGAGTACAGTTATTTGTAAAAATTTAAATATTTTCATGTTATTTTAACTTATAATTTTATTTTAATTGGACATACACACTTCAGTGACAATATATAAACATCCTGAGAAAAATAACTTGAGCACTGAAAACGTTGTCACATTTGATGTATCGTAATTTTCCTTCAAAAGGGTCAGCTTTAGTCACTAACTTGGTATCACATGCAGATAAGACTAAATTTTAAAATATAATTTTTTAATATCACCACACTTATAAACACTATCATCAATCATTAATAATAATTGGCTTAAAAAAATTCACCCACAGTTTGGCAAATTGTTGTTAAACAATCTAAAGTGACAGACTTTTAGTCCTTCCTTCAAACCGTGAAAAATGTGGAATATTGCATTAATATGTAACAGGCAAGGAGTGATACACTCTGCTCTACCAAAAAAAAAAAAATTCTCCATGGATTTGAATAAAATATTTAGTCTCTTTTGTTCAGATTTGTGATCTTATACTTATGGTATAGAAGGAAAAAAAATAGCCTGATGGGGATCCGAGTTGTATTTTTTTTTTGACTCTTCTAAACACTAGATATAACTAGGGAGGTAACTTAATCTTGCTGCGCTTCATCTTGGCAAAATGGTAACAATGCCTTAATCTGTGTTTCTTTCTATTTTAAAGCTATATATTCTTCGGGACCCAGATTAGGAATCAATTTCTCCTATGTTTTCCCCAAAGGATATCACCTTCAATGGTAATCTACCCCTGAACTTCCATATATATTTTTAAATCAGTCAATAATGTTGAATTTCCTATGCAAGCTCTCCTTTGGCTATCATCGAGATAATGAAATAACGAATGCACACATTGATTTTAAAAAAGTTAAATGAGTTATTCATTATCTTGTAGATAAGAAATTAGCTCTGGTTATGATATTTGTGAGTATTATATAGACATAGAAAGTTAGAACAGATTCATACTCACATAACCCACCCTTCTTTCTTTATAATTTTCACTATTTTCATATGTGCTTAAGGAAATGGTCTTCCTGGGAGAAGCCAAAAAATAAAGCTTACAGTTGGCATTCTTGCACTATTTTGCTTTTTATATATTGAAATGGCAGAGTGGTTATAGGACATTTAATTTAGGTAGCAAATATAATTTGATTGCTTTAATTAAAATGAGTTCCTAAGTAACTATCATTTTTAAAAGCTATACTGATGTATTTTGCAAAAGAAAATGGATATTTGAATTATGGATGGAGGTTTTTTTCCATATTAAAAGTGTACTTTACTTTTAAAAACCTAACATAATATTCCAAAGCATAAACGAGATAAAATGAGAATTTGGATATTTGAATGGTAAAGTTTACTTCCCTTGTTTTTTACATTGCTTAAATATTTGATAAGGATGTTTAAAATTAACTTTCACAGGTACATTAAAGATATAATATTTTACATATTGAGTACAAATATTTGGGGTGTAATACATCAACTATATAAAACGATACATCGCCATCAAAAGTACACACATTTTGATAACTAAATTATAAAATGATTATTTCATTAACTTTAAAATTCTAAAAAGATATCATCATTACTGCTGACCCTGAGTTCCTATCACAACTGGATTGATTATTTTAATATTTAAAATCATAATATTTCTAGGGGTGCCTGGGTGGCTTAGTCAGTAAAGCATCCAACTCTTGGTTTCAGCTCAGATCATGATTCGATGTTCATGGGATTGAGCCACAAGTCAGGCTGTGCACTGACAATGCAGAGTCTGCTTGGGATTCTCTCTCCCTCTCTCTCTGCCCCTCACCTGTTCTCTCTCTCTCTCTCTCTCTCTCTCAATCTCTCAAAATAAATAAATAAACTTTAAAAAAAAAAGATCATGGTATTTCTAAAGGCACTAAAAATTTGCAGAAAGCATGAAGCTTATATACAGTCTGTCTTTTTAAGTAATGAAAGTTTTTAAGATTAGAGTAGTTTGTCAAAAAACATATATTCGGTCCAAGGTAAAAGACAGTAAAAATGCACTTAGTAATAAATACATACAAGAATTGTGCCACTCTAATTCCATCCATTTATGCACTTCAACTACTCATCATGCTGCAGTGTAAATACATAATTTCCCCCATGTTAGACTTTTTGGACACTCTATTGTGTATTTGTTGTATTTATTTTTATATTGGATCTAATGTTAGAACTATTACTTTAAATACAAAAGTACACCTTCTGAAAAGGCAATTGGATTTGGAAGAGAAAGTTATTAAGGCTATTATTTAAAAATGTATTTACCACTGTACAAAAATCAGGTCATACTAGGTTTCCTGACTTTTCAGATGTATTGAAACTATTTTATATGAAGTTAATAATTAAACTCAATTCTTCTCTTTAAGCCCCATAAGCATCAGCAATGGAAGCATTAGGAGTATATGAAAGAGGAATATTTCTCCACTCTACAGATAATTTACTACCTGCCAAACTTATAAAGTATCATTTGTTGCTATCCTGTCTGGGATGGACCACCATGCTGACAACCTACAGCTAAAATCTGGGAAGAAGTCTAGGGCATTGACTAATGAGACAGGTTGCATGTGATTAGGGTAGTGTCTTAAAAGTAGAATAGTGTGCAAAGTGAAGAAGATATGGGTATAAATATGTAGAAGACTTGGTACATTTCTCCCAAATCTGTTCTCAGCAATCATATTGAAATAGCAATAATATAGGCCATTTGGAAGAACACAAATAAACTCACTTGAGACTACTGGAAACATCTTTATCCTTATGATTTATCTGCATCAGCATGATGAGATTAAAAACATGACTTTTTTTTTTTTAACGTTTATTTATTATTGAGAAACAGAGAGAGACAGAGTATGAGCGGGGAGGGGCAAAGAGAGGGGGAGACACAGAATGAGAAGCAGGCTCCAGGCTCTGAGCTGTCAGCAGACAGCCCAATGCGGGGCTGGAACTCACGAACCGTGAGGTCATGACCTGACCCGAAGTCAGACGCTCAACCGACTGAGCCAACCAGGCGCCCCCAAAACATGACTTTTTTAAAGGGCTCCTGGGTGGCTCAGTCAGTTGAACATCCGACTTTGGCTCAGATCATGATCTCACAGTTCATGGGTTCGAGCTCCACTCCTGGCTCTCTGCTGACAACACAGAGCCTGCTTCAGTTTCCCTGTCCCTCTCTCTCTCTATTCCTCTCCCCTGCTCTCTCTCTCTCTCAAAAATAAAGAAAAACATTTGAAAAAAAAATTTTTAATGACTTTTTTCAAAGTAAAATGATATTGTTCTTATTAACAAAAATCCCTTAATAGATCTAGACAGGTTGTTATTGATAATTTCAAGAATATAAAAGACTTTTATAACTTTAAGCAAGAACATTCAGCTCTGCTGGAATATAGAAAATACAGAGAAAGGAAAAGCAATTTGTTTGTTTTTACAAAACCAACCTATCATGGAATTAAAAACTCACAACTTCACAAATGTATCTTATAAAGAAATGATTCTGTAAAACAATTTTATATGAATAGTGATACAAAAGCTATAAACGCTTTAATAATAAATAGAAGTAAACAAGATATTTAATGAATAGTGTAGAGGCCGCTTTTAGGCAATAAGCTTGAACAGTGGAAATCTGAGTAAGGTAAAAGGGCTCACTGCCACCACCAGGCTGAATGTAAACAGGCCGATTGGGTGACCCAACTCGAAATAGCCATAAGCCTTGGCCGACCAATGGGCTCCAGGCACAGGCTCCAAAAGCGGAAAATTCCATACCTTCCCATACCTCCTCACCCTCCTCCCCTACCTACAGCAATCCCCCTCCCTCCCACCTGCTCCTGGCTGTCTCTCCTTTGCTGTCCTGACTGCTGCTCCCTTGCTGTGTATTCAATAAACTTCAATCTCCTTTGTTCTGCCTCAGGTGAATTCTTTCACCATCCACACCACTGGCCTCTACCCAAACCTGGTGGCCCCACAAACAGTATCTCATGAGCAGCAAGATTTGTTTCAGAAATACAAGGTTTGTTAAATATTAGAATTCTCAATAATTCTCCACAAGATGCAGACTCACTAGGAAAGTGATGAGGCTTTAGATTCGGGATCTTTTACTCCTGAGGGGCCCTCCCACTGCAGCCCTTCTTCTTCCATCCTAAATAACTACTTACTTTCAAGCCCTTCAGTGTGTAAGCTTTGGATCGTCCAAAAACGAGAAACACTCTAATTTACCATAATAATAGATAAAAAGGGGGGGGGAGTGCTAAACGATATCAAATTGCATCTGATAAAATTTTAAATTTATTTTTAATGACTCTGAGCATGGAAGAAATGGGTGCTTGATTCTTAAACTTTTTGACATGAGTGTGTTATTAGCTGACCCAAAGATGGAGTCTGACTTAACCATAGGACTCTTGAAGCGTTCTTGAAATTAGGCACAACAAAGGGTTGATCCCTCTTTTGTTTAAATCCTAAGTAGTACCATGAGATCCAAGTCCTTAATATATTCACAGATGCTTTTTGAGCATCTTCCAGGTAACTGGCATTGTTGATGAAGTGATAATATTGTTAACAAACAGACCTGGATCTGGTCCTCATAGAGTTAACATAAGCAGAGAAAGACAAGGATAACATTAGTAATATTTTCAAATGTCTTGGTTGTTTACATGGGAAATTTAAGTTATTAGAAAAGTTATCAGAAATTATAAGATGATTCTTTAATGTGGCTGGTTATAAATCACTTTAGAAAAACCATTTGTATCATATAATTTAAACAATAGTCTCAAATATGCCTGTAACCAAAAGCCTGAAAGTCAAGGAATAAATACAACCACAAATTTATACGACCTAGATATATGTGTCTATTGAAATAAACATCAAAGACTCGAAAATAGGAGAGACCTTATTCTTAGAGATGAATGACTGGACATTCTAAAATTGTTTATCTTCATTAACTTAAGGTACACAGTCACTACAGGATTAATGACAGTCCTATTATGAACATTAGGAGATTGGATCTGATGAAATGTTCTGAGACTTGTCAGAAAAAATAACATAGGAAGATGATGAACAAAAATAATGGATATGTGTGTGAAGTGGTCTTGACTCACCAGATATTAAAGCATAATATAAAGCTAAATAATAATACCATGGTATAAGCAATATAAAAGTTTAAAAGATGCATAGAACAGAAAAGATAATCTAGAAAGAGAGCCAACTAAATATAAAATGAGACTTCTGGGATCTTAATACTCTTGATTATATTTTTTCCTGTGTTATTTGAATTTTCTACATCAAGTATTACAGTTACATGAAGAAATATGTGATGTATGTAATTAAAGCAAATACATTAATATAGAGAAAATATTAAGCTCATATAAGTATATTTCATTTTAGTAGTATATATACTCTATTACATTTGAACTCAAATAACTTGGTGGTATCAATGAATCACACTTCTGAAAGAACACATCTATTACGTGGAGATTTTTCATGGTCATAGGATCTGAGAATTCTTTTTTTTTTTTAATTTTAATGTTTATTTATTTTTGAGAGAGAGAGAGAGAGAGACAGTGTGAGCAGGGGAGGGGCAGAGAGAGAGGGAGACAGAATCCTAAGCAGGCTCCAGGCTCTGAGCTGTTGATACAGAGCCTGAGGAGGGGCTCAGACTCACCAACCGCAAGATCATGACCTGAGCAAAGTCGGACGCTTAACCGACTGAGCCACCCAGGCGTCCTTAGGATCTGAGAATTCTGTCACAATAGAGGAACATAGAAGTTATCTGGTTTAACTGTCATAATTTTATATATGAAGAAAGAACCTCAGGCAGTTGACATGAGTTACCTTAATCCACACTAGAGGCTAAAGCCAGAACAAAGATAATTTCTAAATCGGTGCCATTTTCACTATATCACAGTTTTCCTCCCAAGTTCCCACACTGCCCCATAGTGTTGGACTAGGGACAGGTAATTAGCAATGGCTAAAGCAGTATTTTAATGCTGAATTACTAATCCTAAAAATAACTTCACATTTTGCATAGCACAGATTTTGTGTTAATAAAATAGTATGAATTTTCAAACAAACTTCTAGTAACATGTGACCCCTACTAATGTTGGTAGTTGTTCAAACACATTCAGATGAAGGACCCACTGCCACTCTGCAGTCTCTTGCTTCTCCTGATTCATCTTGACATTTCAGATGATTAAGTGTCACACAGAGAGGTCTGGTTTCTTGAGAAGGTAACTCGGGTTTGTCAAACATTTTATGCCTTAATGTCTATGAACTTCAGCAGAACTTACAGAAGTGACTAACCAATATGAATTAAAATTAAGTGCCAATCTACCTGGTACCACATACAAAGTCATTCAAATTCAAATAGAAGTATCTATCACGTTGAAGGAAAAAAATGTAATACTTCCCCAAATGCAAAAAAAAAAAAAAAGTTCTCTCTTCACTGTATGGCGGTTGCTATAAAGCTTATATAATATTTTAAAAAAATTATCTATAATTCAAGCAGAATTAATGATAAGTTGTATATAAAATCATGGACTCTTCAACTAGTTTCTTATCTTATATGCAATTCTCCTTTCCCCCACAGGCTACCCCCACAACACACACCTTATGCCTAGAAAATGCTTTTCAATTCTTTATGAGTTTTGTTTAAAAAGAAATCTATTGCAGGTAATTATGACTAATTTAAATATCAATAAACACTTTTAAACTTTATAACAGCTAGAAAATAAAATAGTTACATCTCATTAAAACTCAATAGGAGGTAAAACAATCCACATAAAGGTAATAAATAAATAAAATATAGTGGTGCCTGGGTGGCTCAGTCAGTTGAGAGTTGGACTTTGGCTCAGGTCATGATCTCATGGTCCTCACTGAACTCAATGCTGTCAGCGTGGAGCAGAGCCTGCTTAGGATCCACTGTCACCCTCTCTCTCTGCCCTCCCCCGCTCTCTCTCCCTCCCTCGAAAATAAATAAACACTAAGAAAAGATTAAATAAAATATCTATTAAAAATAGAACAAAAATATCTGACAAAATCAACACTGTATTCCAGACTGGAAGATGATTGCTTATACTTCAATAAATACAGGCCAATATTCTAAAAAGCCTATTGGTTATTTCAAATCTTCTCTTTCTTAGCAATTCAGGGGAAAATGGCATTTTGTTGTTATTGTTGTTGTTGTTGTTGCTGTTGTTGTTATTTTTAATGCTAAAAGCAATGGAAGAATAAGACATTTTAGCATTCACAAAGATGACATTTGCAGTAGGGGGAAAAACCCAATATAATTTGATATTATTACTGTCTTGTGAGATAAATGACAGGAAGATTTCTAAATATTAAAATTCCTTTGAAAACGAGTGTAAAGACCAGTGGATTTGGGAGTCTGGTGAGTGACATGGGGCTGAATTATTTTCCCTTCTCTAGAATACAACCTTGAGTGAATGGTTTGACTTCTCTAAAGTTCTCTGTCAGAGATTATGTCACTTACCTCATAGATGTGGATGAGGATTCGAGTAATTAATAGCTAATATTGATTTCATGCTTACTGTGTGCTTACCACTCTTCTAGGATCTTTAGCCTCATCATTTTATTAAATTGTCATAACTACATTAGATATTACAATGATCACTATTTTACAGAAAAGGAAAGTGGGATTAAGTATCATGTTCAAGGTCTCACAGCTAGTAACTGGAGAATCTATAATCTGAATCCAGGTGATAACAGCTCAGGAAATCATGTTCTTCCATTAACAAGATAGATGGCATTGAGTAAATTTTCAGTAGACGGGAAACTAACATACATGTTTGTTACTAACTTCCTTCATTAGACTGTGAGCTCACTGTGAACAGAAAACTTTTGTTTATTGAATGACTGTTATTTATTTCTTTGACATTATATTCACTTAACCTGTTTCAAATCCTCCGTATATGTTTTAATTATACAAGTAAATAGCATTGCATGTAAGTTTTTCTATTATTCTTATTGGTTGAAAGAAAATAACATTTATTTGTAAGGGAATAATTGGTATAGTTACCTTTATTGTCATTTCTAAAAATGTACCCATATAGCCAAGGATGAATTTTAGAGAAATGTAGGTTAAGAAAAGGTGAAAGTGGAATAAATTTCATAATATCAGAAAGTTTTACCTTTTTCTCTACATACTTATAATACAATTTTATAATGAATATGCTTTTTAGGAATGCCTAAAATAAAACAATAATATAACCTAAAAAAAACATTCTCATTGGAATAAATGACTCTCTTTAGAGACAGCATTTATAATATAGCTGGTAGCAGTCATTGTGGGAAACATTTATTTGAAGAATTGAAGACTTGATCAAAAAGTCTGTTTTCCCTTTGTGTTTAATTTGCATTTGGTAAGTAATGTAAAAACCTTATCATCTTTAAGATGTGAGAAAAATGCATTGAGAGATCTAAGTAATGTATGAACAGTCTTTCTGGCAAAAAAAAAAAAAGAGCAAAACAAAGCTATTCATCAGTTGTCATTTTAGAATGCAATCCCAAGATATCTTTAAACAACCTTCTCATTGCAGTATTTTTTAAGCAAGAACATATTTAACTGTCTTTTGCAAGTGCATCTTTTCAAACAGTTGTTCTCTAAACATTTAATCAGATAAAGGAAGACATGTAAGAGAGGCACCTTTCATATATTTTTTAAGACAACCACTGTGGAATATTATTAAGCAGCATGGACAATTTAACACTTTCCTTTTTTATGTACACATAGTACGGTAGGAAAGAAAAAAATATTAACCAAAGGAAGCCTTTAAAATTTTTAAATTATTGATACTTCAGGGAGATATTTACTACAGTTGTTCTTAGATTCCTTTAGACATAAGGACAATGTTTACCCACTTTGAAGACAGCTACCAAAGAGAAAAGTTCCCATTTAATTTAATAGCACATAGAGGATAGAGGAATGTATTTGTGTGAGGTCAGTGATACTAACACCTGGAAAGTGGAGTGTCAGATTGGTGTAGAACTCTGAGCACACTTAACTCATTTTACCCTTGAGCAAATGATTTCATCTTCCCATGTCTCAATTTCCTCCTCAATAAAGTAAAATAACATCAGTCTCTCCCCAATAGGATGCTCCATGGTTCAGAACATTCATAGAAATGGGAGAGGATGGCATACAGTGAAGTCAGATTCCCCATCTCTCCAGGTCAGAGTTCTGGATGGAGCATCAAGAGAATTAAGAAACTTGCAAGTTTGGTGGGATCTTAATGAATATTCCTAGGCTTGAGTCCATTGTATGTTCCTTCCATCTTCCCTGATCCCTGACACTCCGGCTAATCCCTATAATCTGTTTTTAACTCCTATTCTAAATTACTTGGGATGCACCCCTCAGAAATGTCCCTGAAATACCAGAGTTACCTTATTGGAAAGCACTGAGCCCTGGGTCATCCACTATCTGCTGAGAGTGCACCCTGCTAGGCCACAGAACCTAACCTAGTGGCTTTTCTGTGCAATGAGGCTTTACTTGGTAACACTGGATAGAACTTTACGTGGAGAATTTAAAAATTTGGGATTTAGAAAAGATGGATTCTCTAAAAAAGAAACCATCTTTTAAAAAGAAACTGATGGCTCCTTTTCACTGTATTTCAACTTCTGGCTATCCATTCACTGTTGTTTCTTTTCACTTATGCTGATCCATCTTTTTTGCTGAGATTCCCTCTATGTCTATAGTGTTTCCAAAGTTTCCACTTTTGTTCTCCAATATTTTGCCTTCAGTAATTTCACTTGCACCCAGGAATTCAGGTATGCTCTCCATGGATGCTATCCCCATGCACATCTTCAATTCAATAGCTCCTCCCAGAACTATAGATCAGTGGTGGTTTTTTTTGTTTTGTTTTTTGTTTTGTTTTGTTTTTGTTTTTGTTTTTGTTTTTGTTTTTGGCATCTCCACCTCACTATCTCATTATAAACTTAAATCAGCAAACATGTTAATGACTGAACTCCTCCTTCATCTCCCTGGTACAACCTCCTTCTGTCCTACATAGTTCGTAAATGCCAAGACAATCTTAATTCCATCTATGTCACATGCTAAATTCAAAACTCCCAAAGATGACTTAATGGACAAATATACCCCCATTCAAAAGGAATGCAAATAATGATCCCCTTATAGTATCACAGTAAGCAATTTAGAGACCACCATGAAGTTATCACAACTGATTGGTATTTGATTTGGGAGATACAGATATAACTAAATTGGTCAAGGTTTCAAATATTTCTAAGAACTTTAGAATTGCTTAGACACTCAAAAAAAGTGGGGAATAATAATTATAAACCTAATACCTTTTATGTTCACAGTGTGAAATTGTCTGCATTATTATAATTCTTAGCATGGGGTGACATCTATGATACTCATAGGGATCCTGAAAGAAATGAGGTTATATAGGTAAGTTGAAGCCAAGTTGTGAGAATATTAAAAACTGGGTTGTGCTTATCAAAAAAACAGTTTCATCTTTGGCTCCTCCTTCCTCCATCTATTCTTGAGATGTCCTGTAATGTCTTTCACAAATGACAAAACCCCTCCTTTTCATGCTCACATTCTTAGTGCAACCCTCCTACCTTTCTTTGCAGGAACCTCATATTCTCTTCATCATCGCCCACCATTATGTACCTAGTTATTATCTACCATTATTTTCTTAATAACAGTCCAGGCATATCTTTTTGCTTCAAAAACTGTCACTAGATTTCCAATCTCAATTTGTCTGTCAACATGAGTATAAGAGATGCCCTAGCCTAGGTTTTAATTTGTAAAACAGCATGGTAGTTAGGCTGGAATTTGTCTCAAGTTGTCTCTGGGCTCAAATGTCCACATTGACCATTTACTAGCAAAATGAATATTTCAAGTTACCTTTATTTTTCTGTGCCTCAGTTGCCTTATCAATTAGGTGAGGGGAAATAATAGTAGGGCTAGTAGCTATAGTTGTAATAATACATTTCTTGAAGTGATGCACTGGTTTTTCAGTCCATTTAAATTTTCTCCTTTCTGATTGTCACTAATGTTTGGATGATTTAAACATTATCCACACATCCTTAAACCTAAGATTTTGTTAAGAGGGTAGATACCATGTTAAATGTTTTTACTGCAAAACAAACAAACAAACAAACAAACAAACAAAACACACTGGTTTTTAAAGCCTCTCAAAGGGTCTTCAGGGCCTTGTCATGCTGATGACTTGGCCCAGATCATTAGCAGGTGAAAACTCATTGTGTCAGAAGATGACAATTTTATACGCATGCAAATGTTCTAAATTGACTTGAGACTTGAAAAAAATAAAAACAAGTAATGAAATGACAAACAGGGCAGTGACTATTATCTTATATGACTTAAGTTTAATGAATTGAGAAAAGGCTGATGGATTTTTTTTCCCTATTCATATAAACTAAAGGTGAAGTAATTTACTGGCTTGTATCCTAATCTGTTAAAAGAAAAAAGAAATAGCCATCTGATTTAAGAAGTCAAAGAAAGAATAGTGTGAGGGTTTAATTTTCTCTTCAAAATTTGATTCTTGATAATATGAAATTAAACTAAGAAAAATGGTTTCCTGAGCAAAAAATAACACACTCTAACATCTTGAACTGAATGAATATATGCAGAAGAAAAAATATAGTTCAATATCAGTAAGACTTTTCATGTGAAGCATCAGTCAAACTAGACTGCTTGCACATCATATTTTTATTCGCACACTCTCAGGATTCCAAACATAGAGACAATTTCACCCTATGAGTATAGAATCCATTGCCTCAGCAATCATAAGTCCCAATTTTTTTCTCTCTCTCTAAGCAATTCAGAAGTTCTTGGAAATATTCTGAAACTCTACCAACATCATTAGCCACTTAAAAAAAAAAAAACAACAAAAAAACAAGTTCTATGGAAAAGCAACAGTGAATGATTCATTCATTCAACAAATACTTCTTGAGAGGTTCTTGTATGACAGTCAGGAATTTAAGACTGGGATCCAGCATTGAATCAGACAGACAAATCCCCAGTTCATATCAGACATACATTCTAGCAGAATGACTTGGGGCCTAGGGTTGGCAAAAGCTATTTATTGTACTAAACCAAGAACTTAAATTTTGAAGGGTGTACAAAATTATTAAGCAAATTTTTATTTGATAAATGTAGTAACCTAATCAGTATCTGAATAAACCACTACATAAAGGGTAAAAGTTAACTTTCAAAATAAAATATTTCTTAAGTTTGCAGTTGGTCAAACAAAATAAGATAAATGTAAGTTATCCAAAATATAATTGACGTAAATTCTCCAAAACTTGGGGGCCATACCTATTTTATAAAGCTATACACTTGGCTAAATCTGATGTTAACACATAAAAATAAAATTTTATTCCTGTATAGTCTATTACTAAAATATATCTTTTAATTTTTTCCTGTTGAAACAAGCAAGTTAATTAGGTGGTATGCAATTTCAAATGTTCACATTAAGCAAAATGCTCAGGTTAACCAGGCACTGTGTAACAGGTCAAACTTTGACTTAGGAATCAAACAATCTGGTTCTAGACTCAGTTTTGCTTTCACTTCCTATGATTTACCTGTGTAGCATTATTTCTTATTTTGTCAAATCAAAGTCAAAGTGGTAAATTTTTTTCAGTCTAAACCAACATAATATCCATCAATAGATGAATGGATAAAGAAAATGGGAAATATACACATGATCAAGTATTACTCAGTCTTAACAGAGAAGGAAATTCTTTTGCAACAACATGGATGAACCTGGAGGACATTATGCCAAGTGAAATAAGTAAATCACAGAAAGACAAACATTTTATGATTCCACTTATTTGAGGTACCTAAAACAGTTATAAAAGCTGGGAATAGAATTGTGTTACTAGGAATGGGTGGGGAGAGGAGAATGAGGAATTGTTTTTCAATTGATATAAAGTTTCAGTTATGTAAGATGAATTAGTTCTAGATATTTGTGGTATATAGTGCCTATTGCATTTAAAAAATTTATTAGTATGGTAGATCTCATTAAGTGTTCTTACCACAGACAACAACAACGACAATGGAACACAAGGAGACTTTAGGAGGTAATGTATACGGTTGATTCATACCTTGGCTGATACCTTAATTGCGGTGATGGTTTCATGGTTACATGCATACATCCAAACTCATCAAATTGTATACAATAAATATGCCCAGTTTCTAGTATATCAATTATGCCTCAATAAAGCTGCTTTAAAATGTAAGCTGATTTAATTACTTATGAAAGTATATAAAAATTTCAGATCAAGAATACTTACTGTCTTGAGTTTCACATGATCTCCACTCCCTTCCCACCTCCTTCTACTGCATAGAAAGTCATTGTAGCCACACAAACATTTTGGCTAGCTATTCTTTTATATTTTTCTGATTTGCCGCAGTTAAAAAGAAAAATAACTTAAATGTATACTAATGTATGCTGGGAAAATGCTCTGCGGTAGAAAAAAGTAATTAGCACTTCAATATATGGATACAAATGTAGAACATCTTATACAGTGGAATTTGAATTTGAATGTTCAGCATGTCACTGAGTTTGTTTTTCTGTGCTAAGCTCAGATAACCATAGAGTCTACCTCAGGTGACAGCTATTCCTTTTGCTCAACATATTGTACATTAATGAATATCATTATGGAACAAAGGCTTTTCAGAGTCTTCAGACACTTTTATAATAGACATTCTTTTAAAATTCAGATTGCCTCAGAAAGAATGGAGACTTGTCTATGTTTACTGTCCTGAAGCAGAATTTCCTTTGTTCTATAATTTCTATGGTAAGTACATTTAAATATAAGAAACCCTTTTAAAAATTAATAGAAATGTTACTTTAAAGTATAAATATCATTTGACTTAATTTTATATGTATTAAGAACACCCTTTTGTCTTCAAAAAATAAACTAGTTATAGTATGAGCCCGCAAGAAGGTGAATTAAGAATGAAATGGAGTGGTCTTAATTTCCTATTTCTTATCACTTTTATGTATAGTTTAGGGGAAAAGAAGAAAATTGTTTCCTCAACACACAATTTTTAAATTATTTGGTCCATTGTGTAAATATGTAAAAGGGATTCAAAGTTCCAAAGGAGATGTTAATATCTATATGTAAATACATTTTAGATGATTTTAATAATATACATTATGGTGTTTTCAGAAATAAATATCATATTACTCAGTAGATCAATATAGGGTCTTTAAATCAATCTAGCAAGTGATTATATATTTAAGATTCCTTTCTCCATGTGAGCATTATCACATTGTTGACAGCCTTAGAAAAAATCCAAACCAGAAATGCTCATTTTAACATGAAATTATAGGAAATGCTATAGTGTTCTAACTTTTGATGCCACAGTCTGAATGTAGAAAAATTATGATACAGGGATACTGATAGGGATCAGAAAAATTCTTTCTCAGTAATGGAGGAAATGGAAGTCAAATTTCAAAAGTCTAGAAAGTTCTTTCATAAATCATAATACTAGGTTAGGGTATAAAAATTAACAAGGTCAATTGAATTTAAATTTCCTGGGAGAAGTTCCTAAAGAAAATTCCCTAAAACCATAATTTCTTTCCCCACGTTTATATTTTTCCATTGGTGAGAATATATTGTTGAAATTTAGCCATTTTTCTCTAAAAAGTAAACTTCTAAAATCCTCCAATCCTGCATGTATAGTAAGGACTATAAATCAATAGACCATTATTATCACTGTTATCATTAGTATAATGATTATTACCACAACAGTATTAGTTGAGGTAATAATAGAAATAGCAGTTATGGTAATATGGTACTAATCCCAAAGAATAATTAACTTCATAGAATGGATAACACTTTAAAATTCTAACATATGTCTTATAATAATATTATAAGACTCTTCAGTCCTTATAGAATTGTCACAATGGTTGAGACTTGATACAAAGTCATCGTAAAGTTAGGGTTGTGCTCCAAAACATTCTAGTGTCTTTACTATCCCCTATAGTCATGATGGTATAGGTTTATGTTATGTGTTTATTGTAATCTTATCTTATAAGATTTATTTATCTTATTTTTTTAATGTTTATTTATTTTTGAGAGAGAGAGAGAGACAGAGCGTGAGCAGGGGAGGGGCAGAGAGAGAGGGAGACACAGAAACTGAAGCAGACTCCAGGCTCTGAGCTGTCAGCACAGAGCCCAACGCAGGGCTCTAACTCACGAACTGTGATATCACGACCTGATCCGAAGTGGGATGCTCCATCGACTGAGCCACCCAGGCATCCCTTATTTATCTTATTTTGAAGTTACATTTTTATCCTGAGTGAGGATACCTGGTTTCAAGTTCCAGCGCTGGCATGCAATGACTATAGGTGGAGATATTCTTGCTAACATCACTGAGTCTCAGATATCCCACATACAAAATGCAATTAGGACTTACTTTGCCAACTTTACTGAAATGTTGTAAGGGTCAAATCAGATAAGAACTGTGAAAATAATTCATAGGTGCCAAAGTTATAAATAAATATATTATTTTTATAACTTCTGTAAGCCTATTGAGCTCTATTTATTCTCCAGTTCTAAGTTTCTCATATTCAAGATTCAACAAATGAAAACTTTTCACTCCCAAAAGAAAGATCTCGTGATTCATCACTTTAACTCAATATTAAAAACTTCACGTTTTATGTATCTGTTGCATCCAAATGTTATTTTACATTTTCTTGGAGACAGATGAGGGCATAGGTGAAAGAATGTATGTGTGTGTTTGTAAAATACTGAAAATATTATTTTTTACCTATATGTTACACATAATAACACATGTATTATTCAATATAAACTATATTTTTACAAAATTAATAACCAATTGACTTAGATTAGTGACAATGAAATGTGTTCCAAAGAAAACACTTGGGACTTAAATTCTGTTGCAAAATTAAATTATCACTCCAGGAAAATTTTAGCAAGGAAAATTTTATCAACTATCAATTACAAATAAACATCTTTTCCTGAGAAGTTTCTCTTTTTATTTGTCTGTACACTATCAATACCTATGATTTCTTGTATGATATAATGATGAAAAAATAACCATATATTAAAGTTCAGAAAATGTTTATGAAAATGTTTTTTTCTGATAAAATATTTACAATATTCAGAGTCGAATGAAAAATCACTACCAACTTTAAGGGAAATTACAATGGTATAAAGAGACAAATATAGTAGGGGAAATTATTAATAATTTATTAATTAGAAATTAATAAGAATTTTATTAATACTTATTATTAATAAGATATATTACTTATTAATAAGTACTTATTAATAAGAAATATTTCCTCCTGTGATATATTTGAAGAAATTATCAGAAAATTCAGGTAAGCATCCACTGGCAGAATAAGGCGGCCTACGTACATACATTGTCTACAGAACAATTAGTGACCTTTATTCTGGTTTGACGCTGGTATAATGGAGAGCATAGTGATGCCCCTTTTTTCCAGTGAAATGAACAAATTTATCCTTGGTTACAACTCCTGGCCAGTTTGTAGATATACTTTGTTTGCCTTTTCCTCTCCCTTGATAAGTGAGAAAGATTAAATAGAGATAAATATAGTTTAGCATAGTAAGGACAGCATGAGCTTTAAATTCATGTATACTTGTGTTTGATAATCAGTACTGCTTCCTACTTAACTGTGAACATATGTAATTACTTCTCTGATGTTCAACTTCTTCACTTAAGTAAATACATGGTGCAAGAATTAAATGAGACAATATGTTTAAACCTTGTAGCACAGTGTTTGGAAAACACAAGCTCCCTAAGGGGTAATCGTTGTCTTTGTTGTTGTTGTTGTTGCTGCTGCTGTTGTTATAGAATGTAGAAGAACTCCAGGTCATTTGGAAATGTGGAAATTCACTAAAAAAAAAAAAAGCTCTACTTGAACAAATGGAAAACTACATCTATTTTCTATAGACTAACTCAACATCATGAAAGGTATTCTTCCTTAAGTAAATATTTAATGCAATCCCAATAAAAATATGATGAAAATTTAAAACTAGGTGAGCTGATTCAAAAATTCACATAGAAGAAATAATACACGGAGAAGGTCAGAGTTTTTCTTAAAAATAGAGTAATAATGGACAGGGACTAGCTATGCCCAATATCAAAATGTATTATAAAACTACAATAAATAGTTTTGGTATGACATATAGATATACAGTTAATCTAAAAGATAGAATAGTCTAGAATATGAATGTGTGTGTGATGATAATACAAATTTGGAATATGAAAAGTTGGCATTTTAAATAGGGGGAATAGATAATAATAAATGACACTGGGTCCACCATTTGAGGAAAACATGGTTTTGAGCGGAAAAGTTTGATCCTTATTTTCCACATTCTAAAGCAAATCTTATTTCCTACATACCAAAATAAATCCTAGAAGACTTATAAGTTAATTGGAAAATACACTGTAAAAATAATGAAATTTTCAAAAAATTATTTTAAAACTTATTTAAAAAGTAATCTTAGTCTGATTTGAAATTACAAATCAGTTTAGTTTTTGAAGACATAGAAGATGGAAACCATGAAGGAAAAAATGTAAATTTGACTACATAAAAAGAATTTAAAGTCAAAGACTTTGAGTCAGGGGTAAAAGGAAACACTCATGTTCATAACTCTTTTCTAATCTTCATTTATTTACTTTTACTACACACATGTGTTACTTTTAAAATAAAAACTAATTATAATAATATATTTAATGTGGCTTAGAAGTTAACTTTTCATACTTTCCTAATTAATACAATTTAATAACTCCAGAAAATATTAGTTTTGATGAATAACAATAGTGGTATTTTATATCCTAAATAATCTTTCTGTTCTTTAAAGGGAGGTAAGTATTTCATACATGTCTTTTAGCTTTTAATGTTTATATAAACTTTTCTAACAAATATTAGTCTCAAACTGAAGGATCTGTTTCTGCAATGGTAAAAATATAAGAATGGTATAACTAAAGAGTAGCATATAATAGAAAATAATAATCCTATATTATGTGGTAGAGAATTAAGGAGAAATGATGTAGTGAAAGGTGAAAAACAAAACAATAAACTGAATAGGCAACATAAAGAAGTTTTCCAGTTTTAATAGAATGTTTTACATGTGTTGAAAGAAACATGAGAACTTTAGTGATTCAATGGTCAGGAAAAATCACTTTTTTTAAAGAATAAAGTACAACATGGACCAAGCTGTATGAAAATATTAGTAATTAATAATGAGTTGGTCATTCTAAGGTAAATAAGAAAAACAACAAAGATAAAAGGGAATGTAAGTAACATTCCCTTTTGCTGCTGTGATGAGCAGCAAAAACCTGTAAGTCCCCCAAATTTCTAGACCAAGAGCTGTCAGTTTAAAGATTTAACAAATTTTTAAATATATTTTTAACTGGTATAAAGTGGACTAGACAGTCACACAATGCGTGGCACTATCCTGCAAAATGAAAATTGCCCCATTTTCCGCATGACAAATAAGAACAACAGTTATGACACTATGTATAGAGTACAAATGTTGTACTTTGTTTTATTTGAAACTTTATCAAAACTTTTATTCTATTTCAGAAAATGGCGTCACCTACAATGCCCTAATGGTTTCTGAGACACCAGCACAACACATCAGTGTCTGTCAGCCTGCCTTCATAGTTGTGTGTTCACAGTAGTGCTACGTACCAGGGAAGACATACGAATATTTCACTATGTCTCCTAGCATGATCCTGAAGCAAAACTTGCACTTTGAAACACAAATTTCTTTAAAATTTACTTTTCTTTTATCTCCTCTTTATTTTACAGTAGAAAATGTGGTTGATATATATATTTTTAAATATATGTGTAAGTAGGTAATACAATGCTAAACATAATTTTTTTTTCTAGGGTAGTTAAGGATGGTTACAAACTATTGCTTTTAAGGAAGATATTGGAACTGACCAAGTTGAGAACTATAATAACTCTAGATCAAATCTGAAATGATCTGTCTATTCCTATTAAAGAAGGCCAATGTTCAAATATACTCTTTATTGATGTTACTCTGAATCAGTCTCCTTGAAAGTTCTGAATTCCAATCTTCATGTAGAAATAAGAGTAAATAAATATCTCAGGAATACAAGGTAAATATGGACTAGTTAGTCACATGTTCCTCTTAGAGTATTTGCTATACTGACCAATTTTTATAGACATACATGCATATGACAGTTAATTCATCCTTAATATTATCTCTGTATACAATGCAAATAATATATAAATAATGCTACCATAGATTGCTTTGTGTTCTAGAAAATTACATTTTTCCTAAGTTGTGAAAAGCTAAATATCACAACAGTGATTTTTTTACAAAAAGAATGTGTTCCATTTGTTACATGAATTAGATTTCTTCAATATTTCCTAGCTATATGGTGTCATCATATTTTAAAAAATAATAAAGCAACAATGTGTTCTAAATAGATGAATAATGCCAATCTATTTTGTTGGAAAGGACATAGAAATGAGATTCATATGATAAGAGCTATATATTTTCAAGAGGTTCATTTCATAAATAACTTGCCTGTTGTGCATTGCAATTGATGCTGTAGGCATATCAAGCACTAACCTATTGTTTATTATAGACCCATTTTGTCATTTTGATGGTACAGATTCAAGTATGGCAATCTTCTTTCCTCTCTCTGCTTCACTAGCTACATGACTTCCCTTGGCTAAAACCATACCGAAACATACACTTGAATGTCATAAGTTATGACAGCCTGGGAGCTGAATGGGAATCCTATTAACTGACCTATGAAATTAGGGAAATATAAATCTTGGTGAGTACAGGTTGGGCTGTATGCATAGCTTACCATATATTAAAAAGATATATTTTAACATGTTCAGATAAGTCCAAGTGAGCACAATTTAAACAGTTGGAAACATACTGATAAATTAATTGAATATAAAGACTTTTTTAAGACACACACACATATATATATGTATGTATATACATAAAACATATGTGTGTGTGTATGTGTGTGTATGTTGATATATATATCAATCCACTAATTCTATAACTGCTAAAACTGATCTGGAAAATATTATGACCACTCAGCAGGACATTTTGAAACCAATCAACTATTTAGTGCAGGTAAAAAGAAGACATCACAGAAGTTTTTACAAACCATTAGATATATGACATGTTCAAGTCCAATTTAAATAAAAAAGACTGAATATTAACTGTTAGAATACAAGGGGGCAGAAGAATAAATGGAAATCTAAATGAAAGGATCTGAGAAAACAAATCGGTTAAACCCTGCCAGAAAATTCAAACCCTGAAAATCATGATTATTTAGATTATGGAAACCCAATAATTTTCCAAATTTTTCTCTCTCTAGTCCAGACCTCTCCTCTAAACTCCTGACTTGTATATCCAATTACCAAGTAGAAACCTCCACTTTGATACCTAAAAGTCATTTTATAGAATTAAAAAAAATTTTTTTAAGTTTATTTATTTTGAGAGAGAGCGCAAGCAGGGTAGGGACAGAGAGAGAGAAGAGAGAGAAAATCCCAAGCAGTCTGCACTCTCAGTGCAGAGCCCAATGCGGAGCTCAAACTCACCAACCGTGAGATCATGACCTAAGCTGAAACCAAGAGTTGGACACTTAACTGACTGAGCCACTCAGACATCCCACCTAATAGGCATTTTAAACTTGATATCTAAAACTGATCTCCTGCCTTGCCATCACAAAATTTTTCATGCCATTTTCTCCTTCTCAGAAAAAACCTTGGAATCATCTTGACTTTTCTAATTCATCCCTCAATTCTTGTCAGCTCTGCTTTAAAAATCTGCACAATCTAGGGGCACCTGGGTGGCTCAGTAGGTTAAGCGTCCGACTTCAGCTCAGGTCATGATCTTGCAGTTTGTGAGTTCGAGCCTCGCGTCGGGCTCTGTGCTGACAGCTCAGAGCCTGGAACCTGCTTCAGATTCTGTGTCTCCCTCTGTCTCTGCCCCTCCCTTGCTTGCGCTCTCTCAATAATAAATAAATGTTAAAAAAAATTTAAATCAATCAATCAATCAGTCAATAAAAACCTGCACAATCTAGTCACTTCTCATATCCTCTACACCTACCACTCCAGTCCAAGGAACCACCATACTTTGCCTGGATTATTGTAGTAGCCTCCCACATGGTTTCCTTGCTTATAGTCTTCCTCCCCTCCAATCCATTCTCAAACACAGAAGCCAAAGGATGACAGCTGAAAAGCAATTCAGGTCATTGCATTATTTCTCAAAACTCTTTAGGGTCTTCCCATATTACTAAGGAAAAAAAAAAAAAGGAAGGAAGGAAGGAAGGAAGGCCGTCCAAATTCCTTCCAATGACAGCTCTACATCATTTGCCCTCACCTACTCTCCAGGGCCTATCTGACTCATCTGCAGACCAAGCTGATTTTTTTTTTGAACATTTGAGTCCCTCTCAGCTCATATCCCTTGCTTTTGCTTTTTTCTTTTCCTAAAACACTCTTCTCCCAAGTATCTATTGGTGTAATCTCTCCATCAGGTCTTTATTGAAAGCCTTCTCTGGCTACCCTATCAAAATGCACTCCTCCTTTGCCAAGTTCCCATCTATCTTCTATGATGTATTTTTCTTCTCAGCACCTATCAGTACCTAACATACTCTGTATTTTACTTATATTTTATTTTGTTTATTGCTTTTCTCTTCTCACTAGGATATGAGGCACAACAGGGAAGAGGATTTTGCCTCTTTGATTTGCTGCTGTGTCTCCAGTATCTAATGGTATCTATCATGGTAGAGTATCCTGTGACTATTAGCTGGATGAATGTTGAAGGACTCTTACTATCTGGGAATCACCTGCCTTTATCACGTATCACGTAAGACCTCTGTTTCTGAACATATACTATTAGCCTTTTATTTATTTTTTTTAAATGCCATATGGTTTTAAAAGGCTTACACAACTGGTTAAGTCCTGAAAAACATGACAGGGTTCATACTGCAGAAAGAAATCTGCAATGTCAAAATTAATAAATGTTTTAAATAAGTGTCTACATGACATGACAGCAACTCAAATCATGCCATTGTATATACACAAAATGAAGAAGCTCCAATCACAGAAATGAAATAAATAATTTTAGCAAACTCAAGTTTATGAAAGTTATAAAACATCTTTTAATTTTCTTTTCTTTAGGCAAGCAAAACATTAATGTGTGAAATGGTACAATTTTGTTTATGTTTTTATGGAACACAAAAAGATATGATGGGGGTCTTAAGTTGCTGTCTTTTTGCTGTGCATGCCTCCAAATTCTCAGCACAAGCAGATATATCTTTACTAGTCCATTCCTCCCATTTTCAGCTGTCATAATAATTTTACAGCTTACAGTTCCCTGCATGTACTGACCCCTCCACTTTTCTGGGCAGCTGACTCATATTCTTCTTTAAAATCTTGCTCAGGTATCCTCTATCCCAAATAGTTTTTCTAACTAACCCCCTATCCTACTCTAAGATAATAGGACCAATTTGGTGGCCTTAAATAGCCTGCAGTTTATTTACATCTCTTCAATAGAATCCTTACCTCAGTTTACAGTCCCTATGAAATCGGGATTTTGCCTCCATCTCCAAATTCATTCCTTACCACTTTACTCCTGATATATTATTCTCAATGTCACTGGTCAACATTCTGTACACTAACTAATTACAATTTAAGAAACTTGGTCCTTCCTGGTCTTCCCCCCACTAGAATGCTGTATTCTCAGATATTGGAATGGCTGGTTCCTCAGGTCTCAGCATGAATGGTTCCAGTTTAGGGCATTCTTTCCTGATTACTTAATCTAAAGTAGTTTTTCTAGCTTCATCTCTCAGCATCATAATGTTTTATTTTCCTCATCATACTCATTATTCTCTGATGTAAATTTTGTTTGGTGTGTTTATTCCCTATACAACTTTCCCTACCCTACTCTAAATATAGTCACTAGAAACTAGAAACTTGGTCCTAATCCCTATTTTAAGACCCTTATGGGTGATAAATAAATAATTATTGAATAAATGAGAGAATGTATTTACCAGTATAACTTAAAAATTTATGTATCTTTTTCATAAATAAATAAGCTTCTTGAACATAGAAAGACTATGGCGTGGCTTACTCCTTGTCCCCAGTGTCTATCTAGGATAAATTAACCATTTAGTAATTGTTGTTCAAATGGATGGATCATTATTAACACCCTCATCAGAAGCCCTTATTTTCGAAACACTGACAACTAGATTTTACAAAATATTCAGATGGAACCTGAGAATAAATCTCTGAGAAATCAGACACATGAAGTTCAAGTGTTGCCTTAAATGACTAAGGCACTGTGGCAGAAACAGTAATGACACACAACACAGTCTATTGCTTCCTTACATTTATCAGTCCTCTTGTAGTTAGGTGGAACTGTATCACTTGTTCTGGCCAATGGTATTATTCACTTTGAGCTGAGGCAATGTAAAGGCTGTGTGCAATTCTGTGATCTTCCTTTGCTTCAGGAAATGAGGAAGCCATGTATTGAGACGGCAGAGACACAAGATCAAGATCACGGCAGTCTGAGTTACAGAAATGTCTGTCACATGGATGGCTGATCAAGAGAGTTGTCGGTATCTCCAGAAGAATTTGAGTGAGCAAGAAGTTTTGTCATACTAAACCACTAATATTTTGAGTTTATTATCCCTGCATCAGAATTTAGCTTATTCTAAGGGACAAACATCCTTCTATACACACATAATGCACTTTTTGTTGTAAAAAAAATATTACATTTATACTCTAATTTAAATTGTGGGAATTTGTCAGTTCTGTTCATTAATATGTCTCATTGGTTCAAGTATATAAATAAACAAGGAGATGAACATCCACCCTAAGTGAGTTGGGGTAATCTTGCCTATTTCCATGAGGGCTATGACTCAAATCCACTGCATTTTGCTCTACCACAGACCTATTTAAAAAACCAAAATCAGGGGCACCTGGGTGGCTCTGTTGGTTGAGCAACTGACTCTTGGTTTTGGCTCAGGTCATGATCTCACATTCCCTGGGTTCGAGTCCTGCATCGGGCTCCAGGCTGACAGTGCAGAGCCTGCTTGGGATTCTCTCTCTCTCTCTCTCTCTCTCTCTCTCTCTCTCCCTCCCCCACTCACTCACTCTGTCTCTCTCAAAATGAACAAATAAACTTAATAAAATAAAAAAACAAAATCACAGATTAAGATTAGGCTGTCTTAGCTACTTACAGAAAACATATTATAGTAAAAGATTACTAATCTTTCACCTGGGACACCTCAAGCCTTTTTGGATTTGATATAAAAGATCAAAATGAGGAGTATGGTGATTTTAATTTTACCATTATTTAGATCTAACCCTCTCAGATCTATTTCTCATTGGTGGAAAACAGCATATCAAGTACCATGAAAATAAAAATCACATTGAATAGAGATCATCATCCAACTAATTTGGCTGGGAAGTGCCTGAGCTTTGGAGAAGAGGGTGTAAACATTGATTACTTTTGACTAAAGAAGTCTTTATAATTTTTGGAAAAATAGAATAAAGGAAAAAACTTTAAGTACAGAATGCATTTTATTGATATTAGCCATACAAAAATAACAAGGATGAACAAATGATATAAAAACAACAATCAAATTGAAATAAAAAATGGCATATTTTTACAAAATATGAAAAAAATCCCTTTTCTATCACTCATTATCAGCATGGCATTTAAAAATAAATGGTCAGACTTTATTTTATTTTTTATTTTTTTAATGTTTATTCATTTTTGAGAGGCAGAGAGAGACATAGCATGAGCGAAAGAGAGGGAGACACAGAATCTAAAGCAGGCTCCAGACTCTTGAGCTGTCAGTACAGAGCCCAACAAGGGACTCAAACACACGAACTATGAGATCATGACCTGAGCCGAAGTTGGACGCTCAACCAACTGAGCCACCCAGGTGCTCCTAAAAATAAATGGTCAGACTTTAAATTTAGTTTTAAAGAATAAATAGTGGCACCTTGGTGGCTCAGTCAGTTAAGTGTCTGATTTCGGCTCAGGTCATGATCTCGCAGTTTGTGGGTTTGAGCCTCACGTTGGGCTCTAGGCTGACAGCTCAGAGCCTGCAGCCTGCTTCAGATTCTGTGTCTCCCTCTCTCTGCCCCTCCCCCCTCTCCTGCTCTGTCTCTCTCAAAAATAAACATTAAAAAAAATTCAAATAAATAAAAATTAATCATACTAGCAACATTTTAAAGCATCCTTTAAAATGTTTTCTTTTTTTTTGCTAAAAAGCTTTCTTAGTCCTTTTCAGCAGAGTAGCATAGTCTGAAATGTAATAAAGCATAATGTGAATTCTTATGAAGTGAATGAAAATGAGGAATATTTTTAAAATAGAGATCTTAATTCCTCCACTCTTACATTTGCTCGTTAGCTGGCACAGTTTTTTGTGCTCTTCTCTTGGGCACAGTTTGAGGAGGTCTAAGTGGCTATTTGGGTCTACTTTAAGACTGCCAGATTGTTGGATGGAGTTTTTATATATTCACAAAGCTGAAAGAACCCATATAAAGTCTTGAATCTGCTTTAAGAATATTATGGTGTTTGAGGGGGTTCCAAGATTGAGGCATAGAAGATCCTGAACTCACCTCCTCCTCCCACAGACATACCAAATCTACAGCTACATATGAATCATTTCCCTCTGAAAAAGATCTGAAAACTAGATGAACTGCTCTTCACAACAAAAGATTAAGGATCACACTGAAAAGGGTATGAGAGGCAGAGACACAGTCTCAGCAAAAATCTTCACGGCTGGCACTGAGGCTTACAATAAGACGAAGTCTCCCCAGTCTGGAGTTTCTCTTGCAGGAGCAAGTGGTTGATGCCCCACATCAGCATCCTAACCCTTGGGATCTGCACTGGAGAGGTGAGTTTCCAAAAATGCTCGCAATAGAATATGAATGGGGTTGATATCCTATGGACCCAAAGTGCTATATAAAACTGATTCTCCTTTTAAAAGTCTTACATACACTCTGACTCCCCTGGGAAACCAGAGCAAAAGCACCAGTTTGAAAAGCCCCTAGACTGTGTTTGAAGGAGATCCATTTGTTGATCTGGGGGCATCTGCAGGAAGGGCAGACAACTGGGGCTCTCTCCAGAGATGGAGGCACTGGTGAATGCCAATTGTGTGCTCTCCACGTACCTTGCTAGTACAGGCAGGTGCACGCAGACAAAGCATGTCCTACTGCCTTGCTACGATGGGTTGGAGCAAAGAGTCATTGTACTGTCCCACTGCCTTGCCACAGCTGGAGAACAGGGACAGTTGCAGTGATGATCCTCTGCTCCCTGGGTGGGGTAGTTGAGCACAAATGGTCACAAAATTCTCCTGCCCAAAACCGGGGCCAGCACATGCACACAGAAGGAGCACTTGCCAGCAACACTGTTGAAGCTTGTGGGCATGTGCAGCCAAGGCATGTTGCCTTTCTGACGATGATGAGCATGCCTGCTTCCTACACTCACCAGCTGCCCTGCTAAAGCCCACAGACATGCATAAACCACACAGGGGATGCCCATTGTTCACCTGGCTCTGGTGTCAAAAGCAGCTGACATTCCTGAGCTATAAGGGACTATAACATTTGCTAAAATGTCTTGGTAAGCCAACACACCCAGGATACTGTACAGACAGCAGACTAAAATGTACCCTCAGTGAGAAAGACCTGGTTACTTATCCTGGAGCTTTAGCCCAACAGACAGGCTTCGGGCTTCCCACTCATCAAGATGGAAAGAGGTAGCTATTTCATCTAATACATAGAAACAGAGTTAGAACAGAGAAATATGTTCCAAATGACAGAATAAGACTAAGCCTCAGAAAAAGATCTTAATGATAAAGATAAATAATCAACCTGATAAAGAATTCAAAGTAATGGTCATAAACACATTCACCAAACTTGGGAGCAGAATGGATGAACACAGTGAAAACTAGCAAAGAGAACACACTTTTTTTAAAGTACCAAACAAAAGTCACAGAACTAAAGAATATAATAATTGAAATAAAAAATACACTAAGCAGACTGGATGAAACAGAAAAATTAATCAGTAAACTGGAAAACAAAACACTGGCATTCACCCAGTCAAAACAGTTAAAAGAAAGAATTTTAAAAAAATTGAAGATAGCTTAAACACTAATAGAAAAACATCAAGCAGAATAACATTCTCATTACAAGGCTCCCAGAAGAAAAAGAGAAAAGGGCAGAAAACTGATTGAAAGAAATAACAGCTGAAAACTTCCCTAATACAGGGAAGGAAACAGACATTCAGGTCCAGAGCATTCCAAATAAAATGAACCCAGATATCTACACCAAGTCACATTATAATTAAAATGTCAAACTTAAAAATAAAGATCTTAACAAGAGAAAAACAAATTGTTGCATACAAGGGAAACCCCTAAGGCTATTATCAAATTTTTAACAGAAACTTTGCAGGCCAGAAGGAAGTGGCATGCTATATTCAAAGTTCTAAAAGAAAACATTTTCACCCAAGAATACTCTACTTAGCAAGATTATTCAGAATTGAAGAAGAGATAAATAATTTTTCAGATAAGTAAAAACTAAATTTTATCAACACTAAACTGGTCATGTTAAAAATATTTAAAGGGACTTCTTTAAGCTGAAAATAAATGGTACTCATTTATTTCTTGTGGTAAGAAAACATACAAAAATAAAAATTTCACTGGAAAAGGTGAATATATAGTAAAGGTGGTGGAGAGGTCACTCAAAGCTAGTATGAAGTTTAAAAGACAAAAGAAATAAAAGTAACTAAAGCTATAATAATTAATTAAGGGATATATAAAACAAAAGGTAAAATGTGACATCAAAAACATAAAATGTAGGGGAGGGGATAAATATGTAGAGTTTTGAAATTTGTTTACATTTAAGTTACTATCTACTTAAAATAGACTGCTATATACATGGAATGTTATATGTGAAACTCACAGTAACCACAAAGCAAAAATTTATAGTAAATACATAAAAGAAAGTGAGAAAGTAATCTAAACACACCACTAAAGAAAAACAAAATACCTCAAAGGAAGAGAAAAAGAGAAGAAAGAAACAGAGAGTAGCTATAAACTAATAATAGTAGGGGCTTTAACATCTCACTTATAGCAATGGGTAGATCATCAAGACAGAAAATCAATACAAAAACATTGGCCTTAAATTACGTGTACTTAATTCCACTAGATGGACTTAATAGATACATACAGAATATTCCATTAAAAAGCAGCAAAATACATATTCTTCTCAAGTGTGCATGGGACATTCTTCCAGATAGATTACATGGTAGGCCACAAAACAAGTACCAATAAATTCAAGAAGACTGAAGCCTTCAGATATCAAGGATCTGAAGGTATGAAATTAGAAATCAATTGCAAGGAAAAAACTGGAAAACTCACAAAGGTGTAGAGATTAAATAATATGCTACCAACAACTACTGGGTCATTGAAGAAGTCAAAGGAGTAATTTAAAAATAAGTAAAGAAAAATGAAAACAGAAAACCAATGTACCAAAATCTATGGGATGCAGCAAAAGCAGTTCTAAGAGGGAAATACATAGGCCTAACTCAAGGATCAAGAAAATCTCAAACAATCTAACTTTATTTCTAAAGGAACTAGAAAAAGCAGAAC
This sequence comes from Panthera uncia, assembly GCF_023721935.1. Lineage (NCBI taxonomy): Eukaryota > Metazoa > Chordata > Mammalia > Carnivora > Felidae > Panthera > Panthera uncia. The sequence goes on from NC_064810.1 coordinate 90,423,376, forward strand.
AAATGAAGCTCAAAATTACTAGAAGCAAATAATAAAGATTAGAGTAGAAAGAAATGAAATGAGACTAAAAGCACAATAGAAAAGATCAATGAAATTATGAACGGGCTCTTTGAAAAAATAAACAAACTTGACAAAACTTCAGTTTGACTTGCTAAGACAAAAAGAGAGCTCGAATATATAAAATCAGAAATAAAAGAGAAATTACAACTGATATCAAGAAACACAAAGGATTATAAGAGAATGTTATGAGCAACTATACACCAACAAACTGGACAACCTACAAGAAATGGATAAACTTGTAGAAACATACAGTGTTCCAAGATCGAATCAGGAAGAAGTACAAATCTGAATAGACCAATTACTAATATGGAAATTGAATCAGTAATCAAAACTTTCCAACAAACCAAAGTCCAGGAACAGACAGCTTCACTGGTAAATTCTACTAAACATTCAAAGATTTAATACTTTGTCCACAAATTCTTCCAAAAAAAAATATTTTTTGAAGAAAATCAAATGCTCCCAAACTGATTTTATGAGGCCAGCATTACCCTGATACCAAAACCAGACAAGGACACTACACAGAAAAGAAAATTACAGGCCAATATTCCTAATGATCATAGATGCAAAAACCCTCAGCAGAATATCAGCAAACCAAATTCAACAATACATGAAAAGCAACATATCCATTATATATACTATTCCACAGATGTAAGAATCGTTCAATATTTGCAAATCAATTAACACAATGCACCACATTAACAAAATGAAAGATAAATCTCATATGGTCATTTCAATAGAGGCAGAAAAAGCATTTAACAAATTCAATATCCATTTATGATACTAATTCTCAACAAAGTGGGTATAGAGGGAATGTACTTCAATATGATAAAGGAGATATATGACAAATCCATAGCTAATATCATATTCGACAGTGAAAAGCTAAGAGCTTTTCCTCTAAGATCAGGAACAAGGCAGGAATGCGCACATCCCCACTTTTATGCAACATATTATCAGGACTCCTAGCCCCAGCACTTAGGCAAGAAAAAGAAACAAAAGGCATACAAATTGGAAAGGAAGAAATAAAACTGTCACTATTTGCAGACTGCATGATGTTATACATAGAAAACCCTAGAGACTCCGTGATAAAACTGCTAGAACTAATAAATGAATTCAGTAAAATTGCAGGATACAAAATCAATTAATTTTATTTTAAAAATCTGTTGTATTTCTACACACTAATAATGAAATATCAGAAAGACAAGTCTAGAAAACAATTCCATTCACAATTGCATCAAAAAGAACAAAATACCTAGAAATAAATTTAACCAAGAAGGTTAAAGACATATATACTGAAAAGTACAAAGGTATTGATGAAAGAAGTGAAAGAAAAGATATTTCATGCTCATGAATTAGAAGAATTAATATTGTTAAAATACTCATTCTACCCCAAACAATCTATAGCCTACCCATTGCAATCTCTATCAAGATTCCATTGGCATCTTTCACAGAAATATAACAAAAATTCTAAAATTTGTATGAAACACAAAAGACACTGAGCAGCCAAAGCAATCTTGAGAAAGAACAAAGTTGGAGGTATCATGTTCCTGGATTTACAACTATTCTATAAAGTTATTGTAATCAAAATAGTATGATTTGGCATAAAAAGAGACACATAGGTCAATGGAACATAATAGAGAGGCCAGGAATAAACTCATTCATATACAGTTAATTAATATGACATTGAAACCAAAAATATTAATGGGAAAAGGACAATCTCTTCAATAAATGATGTCAGATGTGCATTGGTGGTATAGTGGTAAGCATAGATGTCTTCCAATAAATCGTGTTGGGAAAACTGAACAGCAACTTGCCAAAAAATGAAAATGAACCACTATCTTCTACCATACAGGAATTATCTCAAAATGCATTAAAGACCTGAATTTAAGACCTGAACCATGAAACTCCTAGAAGAAAACATAGGCAATAAGCGGCTTGACATTGGTCTTAGAGATGTTTTTTTGGTCTGACTTTAAAGTTACGGGAAACAAATGTACAAATAAACAAATGTGCCCACATCAAACTAAAAAGCTTCCATATGGCCAAGGAAACCATCACCAAAATGAAAAGGCAACCTATTGAATGGGAGAAGATATTTGCAAATCTTATCCAATAAGGCATTAATATCTAAAATATATAGAGAACTCATGCAACTTAACAAAAGAAACAAACAATATGATTTCAAAATGGACACAGGATCTAAACAGACATTTTTCCAAATAAGAAATACAGAGGGCCAACAGGCATATGAAAATAGGTACAACATCACTAATTGACAGGAAAATTCAAATCAAAACTATAATGAGATATCACCTTACACCAATGGATGGCCATTATCAAAAAGAAACAAATGTCAAGTGTTGTTGTGTACATGCAGAAAGGGAACCCCATGCACTGTTGATGAAAATGAAAACTGCTGCAGCTACTATGGAAAACAGTATGGAGGTTCCTTAAAAAATTAAAATAGAATTACTATATGATCCAGTGAGTCTAGTCCTGGATATTTATCCAAAGAAAATAAAAACACTAACTCAAAAATATATATGCACTCCTATGTTTATCACAGTATTATTTTCAATAGCTAAGATATGGAAGCAATTAAGTGTTCATTGATAGATGAATGGATAAAGAAGTAATGTCACATATATGCAATGGAATACTAAGCCATGAAAAGGAATGGCATCTTGTCATTTGCCACAACATGGACGAATCTTAAGGGTATTATGCTAAGTGAAATAAGTTAGACAGAGAAAGACAAATACTGCATGATTTCACTTATATGTGGAATCTAAAAAACAAAACAGACAAACCAAAATAAAACCCAGACTCATTGATACAGAGAACAGATTAATGATTACAGTGGGGAGAAAGAATGGGGAGGGTGAAATGGGTGAAAGGGATCAAGAAACACAAACTTCTATTTATCAAATAAATAAGTCATGGGGATGTGATGTACAGACTGGGAAATATAGTTGATAATATGATTTTAACTTTGTGCAATGACAGTGAGAACTAGCCTTATGGAGGTGATCATTTTACAATGTTTGCAAAAATAGAATTATATGGTGTATACCTAAAACTAATATAACATTGTCTGTCAATTATACTTCAATTACATTAAAAAAACAAAAACTATATTCTGGTATTAAATGTTAGTCAATGAAAGATATTTCTAGTCATTTATATTATATACATTGAACCTGCTATCAATGTTCAATAAAAGAAAAATCCTCAAACCAAAGTATCAGCATATAATATCACCAAATCATAATCCTGATGCTAAGGAGCATTTTAACTTATATCAATAGTCTTCATAATGATAAGTGGTTACCCAAGGAAGACACAGTGATCATGATCAGTCATATGATCTGAAGGGGTATGAGAAAAAAACAGCAAAACATGTATTTATATTTATCTTTTATAAAAGCAAAAAGAAATCTAACTTTTCTAACACACAGAATGACACTGAAGCCTTTCTTGGGTATGTAAAAGAAACATGTCATTTAAGTGCACATGTCATATAAACTTGTCATTTACAGTGCATGAGGGCAGGGGGACTGCCTGGCAGCCTGTTATGCCCTTGTTAATTTCATTATTGTAAAGTATGCTGCAGATTACACAAGCCCGCTTGGGTAGATCTATCATTTATGTCATCTAATTTTAATAAAACTAGCACTCACGGGGGGTCAGTGGCTTCAAAAGATTCCTGAAAATTCACCACAGACTGAAGATGTTACAGATACCAATAAATCACAAAAAAGGCAAAGCTGACACTTTCTGTATGTGAATGTGTTAAGAATGAACTCATAGCCAACTAAATTCCAAGGTAGAAACCATGACAATTCAATCCCACCTGACAAGAATTCAGTCTGCAAAATTGTCAAGACTATCACATGTATTTAAATATATTATGATAACATTGAACTTCTTAAATGTGTAGTTTGTTGCCTTTGTAAACCATCTTTTTCAGTTCTAATAGTCATTACAACTAAATATTAAACTGATTGTAGAAACAATCTTCCAAATATATGGATCACAAAATGTAAAACTAATATCTTAAAAATAATAAAGCCTGTTTATCACATAATTTTAAAGTAAAAAGCTGTTTTTTGGTTTTTTTTAACTTTATTTTTTATTTTTTAAAATTTACATCCAAATTAGCTAGCATATAGTGAAGCAATAATTTCAGGAGTAGATTCCTTAATGCCCTTTACACATTTAGCCCATCCCCCCTCCCACAACCACTCCAGCAACCCTGTTTGTTCTCCATATTTATGAGTCTCTTCTGTTTTGTCCCCCTCCCTGTTTTTATATTATTTTTGTTTCCCTTCCCTTATGTTCATCTGTTTTGTCTTTTAAAAAGCTGTAAACTAATGTAACATTATGTGTCAACTATACTTCAAAAAAAAGAATTTTTAAATGAAGATAAAATAACTATTTTTTATTAAAAATTTTTTAAATGTTTATTTAATTTTTAAAGAGCAACAGAATGTGAGCAGGGGAGGGGCAAAGAGAGGGGAGACACAGAATCCAAAGCAGGCTCCAGGCTCTGAGCTGTCAGCACAGAGTTCAACATGGGGCTCAAACTCATGAACCATGAGATCGTGACCTGAGTGGAAGTTGGACACTTAATCGACTGAGCCACCCAGACACCCCAAAATAACTATTATTTTAAAGTGCTGTTTCACCTTCAAGATTTTTATCTTCTGTCTAATTTTGTAACATATAATCCATTAATACCCTGGTATATGAATGTAACTTGTAAATATATTCATGAATTGAGGGTCTTTGCTTCAAAAATTTTACCTAACAGATGAGTATAATCAAAAAAGTAAAGTATCTAATGTCTAGAGCTGCACTGTCCAGTAAGTAGCCACTATCCACATTAGACTATTGAGTACTTAAAATGTGACCTGTGTCACAAAAGAACCATATTTTTTTAATTTTATTTAATTTTAGTTGATTTAAAATTTTAAAAGGGAAGCAGCATCAAATATTGTTTTCTGATACAACTATATTATTTTGGGAAGACTACATTTCACTTTAGCTGTTGGAAATATAGCATCTGAATTTAGATGTTCTAGAAGTATAAAATATTTTAATGAATGAAAATGCATATGTTCCATTAATAATTTTATAGTGATTCCATCTAAAATTGGTAATATTTTAGTTGAATGAAATATTAGGTTCAATGAAATAAAGTTTTTAAAATTAATTTTGTCTCTTTATTTTTCTTTAATGTGGCTACTATAAAATTTAAAATTACACATTTGATTGCATTGTATTTCTATCTGATCCAGAAGCAAAGTAGTGAATAGGGAAGTTTCCAAAAGGAATATTTAAGAGAATAGGTCTTTTATAAAATTCAAGACTAGAATAATAAATCGTTTTAACCTATACAAGGTATACATATACACACAAATTGAACACAATGTGAAGATACTTTTTATTGGGATTTATTGAGCTTAATGCCAATACTGACATATAGAGTTAACTGCCATGAAATTACATTGAAATTAGTCAATTTTAATTGTATTTCAGAAAAACAGCAGATTTTTTGCTTCTATGTAAAAACTAGACCAAAAGCAAAGGACAGGAAAAAGAAGAAAAGGATAAATATAGCAATCTTTTTATCTTTTTAAGAAAATGATAGAAAACAACAAGTATGGGATATGGATCATATGATTCTATTTTTAAAAAGGAAAACTAAGTAAATTATTCTTTCCTCTTAAAAACAGCAGATGATCTGAGCCAGCCACAGAAAAGTCTTTTTTATGAAAACCCACTGACTCAGTCTTCCTATACTAGTGGATTAACAAAGTAAAATAATAGGTAGTTTTCTCATATAAAACAAATATCCAATTAGATTTGCCTATAGAATACACACATACCATGGAAATGCATCTCTGTACATGGCTTTAATTTCTGTCTCCCCGTCCCCTATCTGCTCTATATCTGAAAGATCCCTCTTGCTGGACTCCAGCAACAAGCAGAGAAAATGTAACTCATAGGCTAGACGATTGCAGGAAATAGAGCATAACAAAGTATGGTGCATGAATAAGCTTAAACAACAGGATTTGGGCTGCTTATTTTTAAGCATTTCATCATAGAGTTCTATTTTTATAATTGCCCCTAACATAAAATCTCACATAAGAAATTTCTTTTGAAAAATCAGTGCTTAGAATAAATATCTTTGATTTCTCTGAAGAATTGTCATGTTTTACACCCCTTCTGATAATTACAAATAAATAAAACTTGGTAGAGTTTCCAGCTCAGAGTGCAAATCATCAACTCAGAAAATGTTCTGAGATTACGTTTTTTTGTCTTTTCCAGGTCTTCTATTTTCTCTAGACTTGATTCATTATTTACATCTGACTATAATTTTATGTATATACTCTGCATAATCTGTCACAAATACTTTCTAGAAAATGGAAGGGTAAAAATACATGTTTACTAAATGTGTGGTTAATTGTCTTTCTAAATATTAAGATTATATAAATTATGATAAAATATTACTAAAGGAATACATGGATAATACGCATTTGAATGCAGAATAGCCTGGGATTAGGGAAAAGTTATACATGCCTGATGTGGTCCCTGTAAACATCTCCCAGAAAATAAACCCAAATATTAATTGTCAACTATAAACTGTCTATTTTGGTAAATATTGCAGATTGGCTTTAAAACAGAAGAGTCAAGGGGCACCAAGGTGACTCGGTTAAGTGTCCATTTTGGCTCAGGTCATGATCTCCCGGTTTGTGAGTTCGAGCCCCGAGTTGGGCTCTGTGCTGACAGCTCAAAGGTTGGAGACTGCTTCAGATTCTGTGTCTCCCTCTCTCTCTGTCTCACCCCTGCTCACACTCCATCTCTCTCTCTCTCAAAAGTAAATGAAAATTTTTTAAAAAAAGAGAAGAGTCAAAAATACACTCTGAAAAACATATTCTTTGTTGACTTTAAACAGATACAACTGTGGTATATTTCAAGGAAAAACTGTATCTAGTTAAGCATTTTTCTAATTTAGGTTAAAAAGAAAGAATGCATATTTTTTAAAGCTTATTTCATTCAAAGTCAAAAACCTTAATTCTAGCATAATTAAATGACAAAAAATCATTACATATTCTTTTCTGTCAGAAAAAAATGCTGCAAATTATAATGTTACTAACAAATCCTTTTTAATAATTTATTTCTGTTTGATATGTTACATAGTCTTTTAAGAGAACTGACTCTTCTAGAAAAGGTACTGCTTTGAAAAGCTCAAATGGAAAAAGCTAACAAACACCAGAACAGAAATTAGTATTTCCCTTGGATATGTCTCGTCTCAGGATTATGCCTCAGCTCTTCAGAAAGGTTTCTAAATGGTGACTTTGTTGATACATAAATCAGTTGAGTAATACAACTTGCCCAGTATTTAGAAATTTTTCTTAAAAAAAAATTAAATGTATTGTCTTAACTGTTCTGTTAGATAAAATGGGTGGGTGTGTGAGTAGTCAATAGTTTAAGATCTCTCACCCCAACCTCTGTTTGTGGCAATAACTGAAAACCTGTAATTAAACTCAAAACAGCTGAAGTATCAAAAGGCAAAGAAATTATAATATTGTTTTTACAAAAGAACAACCTTAAACTGGGTTTAAAAACATAAATTTCACAGGCCATTACATACATAAAGTCAATAGTTATCCTTTCTTTAATATTGTATATATTTTAATTCGAAGAGTTGTGTTTCATCACTCTTCTTATGTTTAATCTAATTCTCATGAACACCAACCTTCTCACTCACTATATGTTATGCAGGAAACAATTAATGCAGATCGTAAAGGTATGATAAATTCAGAAATCACTACTCAGTTTAAAATAAATTACTGTTGGGGCGCCTGGGTGGCTCAGTCGGTTAAGCGGCCTACTTCAGCTCAGGTCATGATCTCAAGGTCCGTGGGTTCAAGCCCCGCGTCGGGCTCTGTGCTGACAGCTCAGAGCCTGGAGCCTGTTTCAGATTCTGTGTCTCCCTCTCTCTGACCCTCCCCTGTTCATGCTCTGTCTCTCCCTGTCTCAAAAATAAATAAAACATTTAAAAAATTTTTTAAATAAATTACTGTTGTCATGCATTACAGTTCCAGTACCCAGGGCATTTTTCCAGAGGATCCAGGGGTTTTTCATACTACTGCAGTTGGGAGCAAAGTATTGTTACCATCAACAAGACCTCACCTCATTTATGTGGGACAAGACATGAGACCTGGCGTGCACATGGTTAGTAGTCTTTACTACCCACATCCTCCACTATCAGCCACTCATTCTATCTGTTCTCTATCCTAAGACATGCATATCATAAGAATAGGACAAAGTGAATTAATTTGCATGCTTATTGATTTTTGGATTATGTATGCAGAACACCCTGCAAGTCTTGAGGATATTGGAAAACCAGATTTCTATTTATTTTGTATTTATTTTCTAGTTTGGGATGCAAGGCATCTACTATATTGAGCAGTTAATATACACAAAGTAACAAGGGGAGTTGGTTTTATGCATGCCAAAATGAAGAGTAGGCTGCCTAAGCTATGGAAGCAGACAGAAGAGATAAATCAGTCTGGCCTAAGATAATTTTGTAGAAGGTAGGGTGATAGCCAGGCTGTGTAGATTGAGCAAGATGACTATATTTGGCAAGTAAGCAATTGGAAATGGTCCTGGTATGCAGTGAGGAGGCTAGCCTGGCTTGAGTATAAGGGACTTTCCAGAAACTAATAGAAGATAAAGTTTGCTAAGAAGAGAAGCAACACACTTTAACAACCCTAAAATGGAAGGAAAAATCTGGAATGGATTCCAGAGTTAGTGAGAAATATTTAGAAATACAGAGCAGAGAAAAACTAAAGAAAACTGGTATTCTGTTATATTTTTAAGGATTATTTAAGGTGAGGTGCCTGGGTGGCTCAGTTGGTTAAGCATCTTGGTTTCGGCGCAGGTCATGATCTTGTGTTTTGTGAGTTCTTGCCCCACAATGACACTGTCAGCAGGGACCTGCTTGGAAATCTCTCTCTCCCTCTCTCTGCCCCTCCCCTGCTCACTTTCTCTATCTCTCTTGAAACGAATAAACTTATTTCTTTTAATTTAAGGTATTTTTAAGGTAATTTGGCATGTAAGTTTGGGTCTGGAGGCTTTAAGTCAGCCGGAAAACCTGGTAACCTAAGGTGAGTAGTTAGTAGCAACAGAAATAGAAAAAAGGAGACAAATAGAAGGTATTTTTTAAAATGAACTATGCCAATTAAAAATAGAAAGACAAAGGAAAGGGAACAATATCCAAGTGTTCATGGAGTAAATTATTCAAGGAAGAACTTTAGAAAGAGAAAGACATTACAAGGTGTTCTGGCAGATGAAATTGCAGTATATTTTTAAGGCAAAGTATTGAAAGTGGATGAAATACCAAGGACCATGGCACTAGATCATGGGAAGGTACAGGGAGTAAGGCCTTAGTTTCTTACTGAGGGATCATCAGAGGTGGGAAAGGATCATTTGAAAGCAAGCTAAACTAAAAAGCAAAATCTGAGCCATCACTTTGTTCGGAACAAAGAGGAAAAACTTGACACTGAGTGAAGAAGATATTTATATTTCCATTTAAAAAATCATTAATGTGACTAACTTACACACTGCATGGCTTTTTTAGTCACAATAGGGCAGGTGAGGGAGAAAACCTTCAATTGTCTGTGAAAATTCCTATGATTATACTCTCATTCCATGGACCCAATAGTTAAGGGCTGGTCACTCCCCCCCTGGGATCCTTTCCCTGTTTATTGTATTTCACAGACCAATTTTGCTCATTACATTCAAATAGAAAATTTTGCCTGGTTGTTTGTGGGTGGTCTGTTTGTTTGTATGGATTTTTGCATTTTTACCACAGCTGCTTGTTTAAATGCTTATTTAGCTTCTAAATACATCTTACATCTTTTAAAACTATTTCAAAATATTTTATCTGTCATTTAATACTTCACTTTGTAAATGCATGAGGGGAAAAAACAAACAAACAAAAAAAACCCACAACTAAGCTAGCATGAGAGGTAACAAAAAACAAAACAAAACAAAACAAAACAAAACAAAACATAATGTTTCCTGAAGCCCTCATTCTACATTTCATTTCCACAAATATTCTTTTTCTTGACATCCTCATCTTTTTGAAAACACAACTTACCAAAATTTGTACGAATAGCTTTGTTGGTTTGTTTCATGTCGATCTGCCTTACATACTTTGAAATCCAGAGAAGAAGGATTGAGTCTGATGTCTGATATATATATTATTTTATATATATTTTTTTGTATTGTGAACACTGACCACCCCAACTGCTGGGAACCTGTAGTGGGCACTTATCAAATACTTGTGAATTAATGAGTGAATAAATGAATGACTGAGTTAAGATGATGACTTCTGCTCTGAAAAGGAAACTAAGTACCTTTTTGCTTATGGTTTGTTAGTTGAAGTCTTTTGAGTACTTGAAAATGGTTGTCCAATTCTGGACCCAGAAGAACACCTTGAGTAGGAATGGGGGAAATTTTTATTCTGTGTTCTTAGGTCTTATTCCAAATGACTGATCTTAATGTCTCAAGAAAATCATAAATCACATACTACCAACTTCCTCCCAGGATTAATAAAAAAAAAATCCTTTTTAGGAAGCTAAGAGCTTAAATAAGGAAACATCATAATATAGTAATTTATTACAGTTTCTTATATTGACCAGTCTCTGGAATAATACAGATCATATTGATTCACACTCCTTCAAAACAGGAATTCAAAAGATCTCTCCATAACACTGGTTTGATTCATTCCATTATTAAAAGATGTAAGAAAATTAGAACCAAAATTAGTCATTTAAATAAGCAGTTGTGGTAAAAATGGAACATGCTGGCTTGATTCATTCCATTATCGTTCATTCCATTATTGGCAAAATGTTTATGTTGCTTTTAGTGTAAAAGACAGATTTCCATACTCACCTGAGTCAGCCAAGGCTTGGCTGGTCCCTCAATTTTCTATGAGCTAAATATTTGCCTTATTCACTGACTTTACCAAGCATCTCACTTTAATGAGGCGCAAGCCGTGTTCTTTGTATCCGTAGCAGATTGTCAACTTTGATCAAAGTCTAGGCCTGCTCAACACACTTTTCGAAATTCAAATCTAATCATGTCATTTATCTGCTCAAGGCCCCATTATTGTTTCTCATTGTTCTTAGAAGTCCTACATCTTTAAAGAGATGCTGCATAGTCCACTGCCTGTTTTCAACCTTACCTGACACCAACTGCCCTGTACTCCAAACATTCCAGCTGGGTTTGCTCAGTCCTTTTAACATGCCAAAATTCTCTCTTCTTCCAGCTTTCACCCAGATTTTCCTCACTGCCTGAAGCTCAGCCTCACCCTCCAGTCAAGGACCACGTTGGATTAACACCTATTGATTCTTCAGATTCACATAAATTCATTCAACAAATATTTTCTCAGCAAATTCATTATGTCAGGGACTATTTCAGATTATAGACCACCAGACAACAATAAAACAAACAATCCAAATATAAATAGGAGCTAATCAGGTATGATCATTGTAACGCAAAGAATTTTAAAAAGATTACTTGTGATATGGTGGCTCTTGTTAGATTGACTGCACATGGATGGTCTCTCTAAGGAGAAACATTCAAACCAAGATCAGAAGAGCAGGAACAAGTCCCACACAGGTATAGGGAGAGGGAACAGCAAGTATAAAATATCTAAAACGGGAATGAATTTGGGGTATATAAAGAACAAAAGATGGGGGCACTTGGGTGGCTCAGTCCACTGAGCATTGGACTCTTGACCTCAGCTCAAGTCATGATCTCACAGTCTGTGACTTTAAGCCCCATATCAGGGGATCCTGCTTGGAATTCTATCTCTCTCTCTCTCTGCCCTCTCCCCCCTCAAAACAAACAAACAAACAAACAGGAAAAAAGATGACTGGAAATGAGAGGAGCAGCATTTTGAGATGAACTAAGATATAGGTACAAGAGGTACAGACACTAAGAGATACAGATACATGATACAGATTTATGAAAGGTTTTGTCAGGTCAGGGAAGGAGTTTGAATTTTATTCTAAGTGAATAATGGAAAGCCACTAGAGGGTGGTAAGCAGAAAAGTGAGCTGGTACACTTTATGTTGTAAAAAGATAATCTGGTTTTGCTGTATGGAGAATGGATTATAGGTATGGAGCAAAAATGAAAGAAGAAAATAATATAAGAGTTTCAAGGAGACTTAGTTTGGTAAAGGGGGAAAGCGAAAGAAGAAGACAGATCCAGGATGCATGGAATAATTCAGCAAGAGAAGCTGATGAATTGGATGTTGAGCATAAAGGAGAGACAAATCAGGGAAAATCTATAGAGTTTCACTTGATTATCCAGACGGATGGCAGTGCTAATGCCATCAGTATGGTGTTGAAGAGAAGACTGCCTGGGTTAGAAGCCTGGCTCCACCACTTAATGCCATTTGACCTGTCTGACTATAAATAACATACTTAACCTCTCTATTCATTTGTTTCTACACTCATAAAATTGGGAAAATAACAACCCTACCTCACAGGGTTATTGTGGAAATTTAATAATGCAATTAATGTAAACTGCTTAAAATAGTTTTTGGAATATAATAAGTCCTCAATGAGTGTGGCTACTATTGCTATTGTTGCAATTATTATAATAATTGTGGAAGACAATGAAATACACTCATGAGAAAATCAACATATTTTAGCCATGAAGGTTGAAATATTCATTAGATATCTCCATGGAGATGTTGATAGGCAAAAGTATGTAACTGTGAAGTTTTAAGGAATAGGCAGTCCTGAAGATACAGTTTTGGAAGTCTCTTCCATAGAGATGGTATTTAGAGCCATGCATGAGGTTCCCTAGGGAGACATTGTAGAGAGGAAAAGGAAGGGAGCCAACAATTCTGCATAATGGTATTTCAACATTTAGAGATCAGGGTAAGAAAGAGATAGGGAAGGAGACTGAGAAGGAGCAGATAGTGAGATAGGAAATAACCCTGGGGTGATGCCAAGAAACAGCATACTAAGAAGGGACTAGTTAACTGTCTCCAATGCAATGGAGAGATCAGGTAAGACAAGAACAGAGAAGTGGCCAATGGAATTAACAAAATGGAGGTGCTTGGGAATCTTGACGAGGGCTTTCTCAGTAGAATATAAGAAATGGAAACTTGAATGTCACCTCCTTTGAGAAACATTTTCTGACTTTCTAGAATAGATTAACACTTGTCATTTCTCTAGTACATATCATCTAGATAATTGTAAAGAAAGTTGACTTCGCACTAAATCATCATCTATGTAAAAGATATCATTTGTATAATTATTCATTTATTTTCTATCTTGCCTAATGGCTAGTAATCTACTGGATAGCAGGGATTACATCTATCATGGTTTTCACATTATTCTGAATAACTAGTAGAATGTCTGATACATAATATTACTCAATTTATAATGAATGAATTAATTAGTTACACTACATGACTGGTTCAAAAACACAATTTTAAAGAAAACAAACTTCTTTTGACTAACACTCACACTAACCGACATGCTTACTTTCAGGCTACTTCCAAATTGTTGGCATAACTAAATAATTGTTTTTATCTCAAGCCACCTGAAATCATTTTGGAGGAAGTAGGTTGAATAAAAATAGTGAACAAATAGTGAAGCTTCTCCTGTGACATTATCTGTCTTATGTTTCTTTATTCCAAAGGACAAACAATATCTCTACTCCAGTAGCTCATTTTAGCATTCAATCTAAAATTGATTGCCATCTCATCCTTATTAAAACTGAGTTGATATAGATATTTGAGAAAAGAAATCTGTGGACCAAGTTAACTGTCCAAGCTGTCAATTGGTTTTTAGCTCTATCCTATTATGAGTGAAATCACCAAATATCTTACTTGAATTGCATTTGATTAGGTCTTTTTATGACACTGTAGAAATTGTGGACATTTATTATTATGTCCTGGCTTTTATAGAGCGTTAATATAAATAATCATATACTGAGACTATATCTGTATCTTTTAAGGACATCAAAACTATCACAGGATTCCAATATTGTTCAGGGTTCCAAATATAAACAAGCTATATGATAAATTTTGCTAGAGTATAGTGTAAGAAAAAGCCGTGTATTTTTTATTAATAAGTATGTTTTCTTTATCTGATTATAACAATTATGAAATACAATCCATTATCCTTTTTACTTTCCTTCTGAAAAATTAAGATATACATTTTATCTTCAATTCTAATACAGATTCATGACCTAAGTTTCTGTATCTTTTCTCTAAAGCATATGTATTCCTATATGATTTTAGCAGCCTATTTACATCTGTGTTTTTGTCACAAATTATCTCCACGTTTTTGAAGTAGAAAGAGTATTAATCAAGAAAAACTGAAAGAAAGACCTTTTCTCTTCCCTTCAGTTAATCCCAGACATGATCTACTTTTCATGATCTTACTCAAATAAAATCAATCTTATGAAGAATTTTTGACTCTTCAAGGACAGCCTGACTCTCTCTTCTACCTTCCAAGAAAATATTTGGATCATCTTATAAAATCTTATATTTTATTATACATTGATCTCAAATATAAGGTCACATGTAAAGATTTTTATTTGTCTGTTTTAGGATTTATAGCCAAACAGAAATAAAAACAATGCAAAAAAAATAAAAATAAAAAGACAAACAAAAACCAAGAATAATGACAAAACATTGTGCCTCTTCAGAAATTAATATGCTTTTCTCTTTTTAAATTTTTTTCCTTTAATGTTTATTTATTTTTGAGAGAGAGAGAGAGCACGAGCAGGGGGCGGGGTGCAGAGAGAGGGAGACACAGAATCCAAAGCAGGTTCCAGGCTCTGAGCTGCCAGCACAAAGCCCAATGTGGGGCTTGAACCCACAAACTGGGACATCATGACCTGAGCCGCAGTCTGTCACCCAATGGACTGAGCCAACCAGGCACCCCAACATGCTTTTCTTTTTAAATCATAAGCATAACTTAGACTTTACCAAATTTCTTTGCTGCTACACTGCTCAGATTCAAATATGAATCTCAATCACTGCATCCATAGGGATCCATGTGATATTCTTTGCTTTTTAAAATTATAATTATAAAAATATTATTATAAATACGAAACAGAATGTCGATTATTGTTCTCTAGTGAATGTTTATTTCTCCCCTCTATTAGATTGAAACTGTCTAAAGATAAGTACTATATTGTTCTTACTTTTTATCCCTCATAGAAGATGTATGTTATTGGAGCAAGTACTATATATTTGATAATTGAGCACCACCAAAGTTATAGTTAAAGTTATAGTTCTTTCACTTGTCTAATAATACTTGAAGTATTATCATAAGGTAGAGAATATAGTTATAAGAATCAACAAATTTCATTAGCCATTTCTAATAGAATAAAAATTAATTCAGGTGTTCATTAAAGTTGATATGCAGTAAAGTTAAAAAAAAACTTGTGTTTTAAATGATTTAGCCCTGCATTATAAAGTAAGCTAAGTGTAATTGCATTATATTATTGTGTGATTGCTAAGTGTAATTGCTAAGTTTACATTGCATTAAAAAGTAAGCTAAGTGTAATTCTTCAAATACAAGTATGTACACTTCAAACTTTTTCACCAGACATTAGACTGCTAAAACTTGCCAAATTTCAGATAGATATCGGTACTTCCAAAATCTTTAAAACAATTGTTTTCTAATCTAAATCATATAGGTTAGAATTATGAACACATAATTGCCTCCAAAATATCCATATAAAGATCCAAGTTACATTAAATTTCCATCAGATAAAAATTGTGTTTGCCTAAATTAGATCCTAACAATGGTATAAAACTTTTTCATTTTCTCTAAAAATAACTCTTAAATTCACTCTAAATTTAAAGAGGCAGTTGAAACACATTTTTAACACTAATTTAGTTGATATGTTTTTTATTTTCGAGATTTGAAAATATATCATTTAGATAGTTTCTATTTTCAAGTGTTAATTGCACAATACCCCATTCTAATTGTGTGAGATTTATTTCATATTTCCTTCCAGTTCTTGTTCATAAGTACATATGTTTATCTTATTTAGAACCATAATATTTAATATTATTTCCCCCTCTAAGGCTTTTAAGGACATATGATCAAAACACTTCTCCCTAAATTTCCATTATGGTACTTTTATTAACTATACACTATAATATTAAAAATAAGTCCATTAACAATGATTTTAAATGTATTTTAAAAAACTATGCAACAATGTACTAAATAACAGAGGATGATGAGTTAAAGCTGGCTAAGGACAAAGAATGTGTACAACCAGAAGTGAAAGAAAGTCTAAATGTTCACTGGACGGGTGAGACTGAAGAGATAGGGTTGCAGAGAGCTCGAAGACAAAACAGGGGAAGTGAGATTAGCAGGCAGAGCCCTGATCTTTTTTTCAACCTTTTCCCCCCTTCCCTTTTTTTCAAACTTATTAGCAGTGTTTCTTATGATCATAATAGTGATAGTCTATGTTACCACTCTAAAGGAAACCCCAAAACGGTCTCGGTTGATAAACTAACTCCCACTTGTTCCTAGCTTCGTTAGAACAATGCTACAATAGGAGATCTTTTTTTCTTCTATGCCACTTTGTTTTGCAGTGAACAAAATCTTATTTTCAACATGAAATGCTTTAAACTGGAACCTTGCCTCTAGATAGCTGTATGAATTTTATTACCAAAACATTATCACATTTTTAGTTATTGCTAAAACAAACAAACAAACAAATAAAACCTGTAATATTTCTCCTCTGGGATGGCAAAATCAATCAACACTAATTACATTACCTGTTTCAGACATCTTGATTTTTTTCTGCAAGTCTTCTGAGAGCAATAGTCTTGTAATTAGCTAAATTGTACACTGAACCCCAAAATTCATATTCTTCATACCAAAGCATCCAAACCAAAACACAGATCAAGATTTCCTCTAATGTGGAACCAAATCTTATCTTCTACTTAATTTCCAACACTCCCAAATGCAAACAGCAATAATTTTGGATCCCATACCCAAGAAACCTTGGCTTACCTTGTTACTATTAGACGAATTATTAACAACAAAACCCTATAATCTTTATTGTTGTAGATCACCTGTCAGATGAGCTGTTGATCTGGTTGTAGTATACTACACATGCTAAGTGTACTGAAACGAATGTTTCAATAATTTATTTTTCATGAACTAATTCACTTAAATATATTTTCACAAAGCCCAATACATATTTTAGGAACAAAGTGACCAGAATATACCTGTTCCAGAACTAGTGTCCCAAAAGGCATTTAAAATTGTTCACCAACAGAGTTTTGTGCTTTATCATGTTGAGAGGTCTAGAAAGGACACCTGATTCTTAATGTTGATTATTAGTGAGCAACAAAGGAGCCAACTGAAAGTTAAACCCTAAACTGAAGTACAGCAGAACAAATATTTAGCACTGAGAAAATTATCCATCATCAACACCAACTCTGTTTGCCATTTCACAGACCAAGCAATTTCTTCATTTTTTAGCTGGTTAGTCTACTGTCCTGCATTTCAATCATTCAGAGCATGGCGTTCAGAGATAGGATATGAGCACAAATACCGGATTCAAATTGGACCAAAATCAAGTCCTCATCAATTCTGAATACATTAAAAAAAACAGGCAAAGATTTAGTAACATAACAGCTTGTTTTATGAAATCTTACTTTATGTGTGTACAACTAAACAAAGTGAGGCAACATAAAGTGTGGCCAAAAGATTTTTTTTAATAAAATAAATATATATGATTAAGTGCATGGTGAAGTTCTTGAAAACATTGCTGTCACAATTCGGCATTTAATTTTAAATTTTCAACTGGCAAACTGTTGACTGCTTCAGGATTTTCAATTTGAAAAATTCATAAGAAACTTGAGAATATAAACAACTGAGGTATAAATAATACTTAAAGTTAAATATATTAAAATTTATTAATTAATGTATTAAATAATTAAAATTAAATGTATTAAAATGTTAAAAATTCTTGCATTAAAGTCTTGCATAAAAAACAAATGACAACAATAGGATATTTAAAGTTAAGAAGATGATTATGAACAGCTCTTTATATATCTTTCTAATATACAGTTTCATTGGTGGGAAAACACACATTCCTGCTCACTGAAATTATTAGAACATCCGAAGCAATGCCTGATTAGACACTATGGGAAACTAATGTGTATCTGAAAAATGTTACAGAAATATTTTATACCTAAGTTTGCCACGTTATATCTATTGTCCACCATACTCCAAATTCAAAATAGAAAACCAGAAAGAGATCAAGATTTCACTTTGCAGGGCTAAAATATCTCCTTCCCCAAGACATGTAAAATCTATTAAAAAAATTATTCTTTTTTTATATTTTGAGATTGGCATGAACATAGGCTTATGATTACATAGAAGTAACTAACACTGAAGAGGAAGACAAAACTGATTCTCAATGGCCAAAATATATGATATGAACAATTATTATAAAAGAAACCTAACTTAAATTGTTTTTTCAAAATCTTTTAAAGAATGAGAGTGAGGTCCTTCTTTTTGTGCAAATAACAGTATAAATTATATACATTTAAAAAATGTATAGTATAAGACTTTAAGAACAATTAATATTAAAAAGATAAAATCTTTTGTGATCAATTGTACTCTTTTAGCAAATACTCTTAACTAATATACCACAATAAAGGTGTTTTATTAAATGATAAAGTAATTTCACTCCTCAGATTGTGGCAATACTATGAAAATATACTTACACAAGTAGAATATCAGGTTTATCTTTTAATAATGGTTTGTTATTACATAAAACAGTATTTCAGAGTGCTTGATAAGTTATTTTGAAAATAGTATTTCCCTATATTTTCTTCAAACCAAGAATCTCCAATTTGATTTTGTTTTACATATATATATATGTATATACATATATATATATGTATATACGTATATATATATAAATAATTGACTTGAACTCTTTATCACTTTATGATATCAACACATCTTTTCCAAATCAAATATTTCAATATAAATGCATTGAGACAAATATTTTTAATTCTTATCTGACCAGCTTTTTAAAAACCCAAACCTATACCACAATGACAATCATTCCCCAAAGCCAGTCCATCCACATATTCTCAGAGACTATAAACTTGTTTCTAAGCTCATGTCAAATTTCAGACAATTTTATGGCATTGTAAAAAAGAAAAGTAGAAGGGAAAATTTGTCCAGGGACTAATTTTTCTTTAGAAAGGCCCTGATGTTGTTGCCTTTCACAGTTCTGTAAAGTGAAACCAGGAAATACATTACTCAACAATGTGAATAATTTCAGTACCTTTTACTTTCAAATTTTAAAATCAACCCTGTCTTTCATCACGTAATTTATGAACATACTTATAGAATTTATTAAAAATATCAAAAAATTTGGTTCAAACAAAATCAACAAGCATAGAACAATGAGTGAAACAAAGCAAAGCAAAACAAAATGAGTCAAGAGCAAAACTATCACATACTTCATGGATTAATGGCGAAAAGAAAAGAAGAGACTTCTTACCAAGTACCCCAAGTCGATAGTTGACTGTGATGACGATCACATTGCCATAACTTGCCAAGACACTCCCATCATATAAATTTCCAGTACCTTCCATATATGAGCCTCCATGGATATACACCATCACTGGTTTGGGACCCCCACTGTCCCGAATATCTGAAAAACAAATGGTTGGCAATTGTTCTTATCCTCAAAAAACACACATCATGAAGCAGAGAATAAATTTTCCATTTTAGGGACGAAAGAGTATGATTTTAATATAGTTATTTAAATTGCTGTTTTGTTAAAGTGTTTCTTCAGCAACTCATATAATGAGCTATTGTAAAGGAGAGCAATAGATATCCACTGTTTTCTGATAAGATTCCGTTAAAAATTATAATCTGAATTTCAAAACTTGGACAAATTGAAAATAGGTGCTTTTGATTGATTTCTAAAGTGACAGTAGAACAAAAAGAATGATAATAGTTCTTAGAACTATTTTTTTTTAATGTTCTGGACCTCATATGGAATTTATGAGCCATATACTAAGGACAATGTTAGCACTGCTATTGTGAATAAAACACTCTGTTTTTTCATTTCTTATTTACTATAAGGATTTTATTAAATGCATAATGATTATATTGAATAATTTATGCTCTAACTTGTGAACATAATTATAACACTGTGTTATAGGTTGCAGGAAGTTTCATTTCATGACTCAAGTATTAACTGGCAAATGAATGTTTGGGTAGTAACATCTGTATTTTTGTTGTTGCACTTAGGGGACTGTCACTTAAATGATATTTTTTAGTTAAGTCTGTGTTATCCGCCCAATTCACCTACTCTACCCTTTGGAAGAAGAAAACAGACTAAATTATACTTTTCACCTCTTTGTGTAATATTGTACTCTTCTTAATCCCACTTTGGCTCTCTGATTTTGTCTTGTAGACATGAAACAGAATATACCTAAGTCCAGTTGTCAAGTGCAAAATTTAAGATGATGTTAAAATGATTTCTACAGCTCTGGGTTTTAATCAACTGTGTTTGCTTTTCTAAGATACTGTCCCCAAATTTTGTAGTTTTCAGTAAGGATCTAGAAATGATATATAAGGGAACCATAAGATAATTTTAATAGATATTAAAAATGCCCTAATCTCTAGAGAAATACATGCTTACCTTTGTATTGGCACACACGGTGTTAACAATTTTTTTTTTCAACGTTTTTTATTTATTTTTGGGACAGAGAGAGACAGAGCATGAATGGGGGAGGGGCAGAGAGAGAGGGAGACACAGAATCGGAAACAGGCTCCAGGCTCCGAGCCATCAGCCCAGAGCCTGACGCGGGGCTCGAACTCACGGACCGCGAGATCGTGACCTGGCTGAAGTCGGACGCTTAACCGACTGCGCCACCCAGGCGCCCCGGTGTTAACTATTATATATTGAAATATATATGTATGTATATGATTATGAACATTTACATACATACATACATATATAAAACGTTACTATTCTATAATAGCTCATTATCTCTTCTACTTACAATTGAAACAAAATTAGATCAAGTGTATTATCTTCTTGTTAATGCCAATATTAGAAGTGTCATTTAAAATTATAGTTTTGTTCCTTTGCTTTTGACATTTTTTGGTCAAACTTAAATTTCTTATCTTTACAAATGAGGTTTCTGCTTTCAGAATGGCTAATATAATACCAACTCATTGAAAAATCTGATGATTATTTAGGTGCTGCTTTACATTTCCTGTGAAAAGGATGACTAATATAAATGTGCCCATTTTTCTACTGTAATAACAAAGTGATTTTCTTAAATGAAAAATTCCTTTTAGGATCAGGAATTGCAACTCAACTCGTTTGTCCAGATTTTCAAATTGGGGAAATAAGCTCATTGCAGAATTTAGAGACTTTTTAAAAAGACTATTTTAAATTTGACTTAATACTAGCATATGAATTTACCATAAGCCCACCACTCCCAAGGGCGTACTTGAGAAGAATGTCTTACTTTTAAGTGGTAGAGGAGGATACTTTGACATAGAAACTATCCACTAGACACAGTTCATTTCGAAGAAAAATCTAAATTTATTTTCGCCTTAAATCCTTGGGAGGGAAAATGGTATTCACTCATTTGTAAAGATTTGAGGGCTTGTGGAGATGTTAGGCTTACACAGAGAAAATAATCCTTTGGAAATTTTTAAACTATCCTCCATTTTTAA
Organism: Panthera uncia; assembly: GCF_023721935.1. Lineage (NCBI taxonomy): Eukaryota > Metazoa > Chordata > Mammalia > Carnivora > Felidae > Panthera > Panthera uncia. The sequence continues at coordinate 90,445,240 of NC_064810.1, forward strand.
ATGCCTGTTTGCTACATACAGTTTTAGCTTATTTTTCTAGTATGGCTGGCACTGAAGAAGCAATAATAAATTATTAAACTGAAATCATTAACTGACTGTTCACAGCAGACACTGTACTCTGCTAATTGTATGCTTGTAGGTAGCACAGAGGGAGGCTGTTTCAGAATTCTTCTTTAATTAAAATTACATAGAATTACAAAGCACCAACTGTGAACAGTAATGAAATCTTGGTAGAACCATTCTGTTCACCTGGAAAACAATACAGGCACACATTGAGAAGACATGCCACATTTTATACTTAATAACAGAATGAAGTGGACATTGTCAGGAAACACTGAAAATATGACAGTACATCCTAGGAGCCTTTTGAGTGGTGTCTCTATTTTTCTTTGAAAATCAGACTTGAAAGAATTACTGATAGTTTGGGCCCATTCTCATTTCCATTTTGTCTTTTCAAACTTCTCAAAGATTTCAGCCTTGTCTAAGAACTTAATATGTTAAGCTCTTTTCCAGAAAGGTACATGAAATTTGAATGCTATGTTCTGAACAGTATTTCTTTTTGTTTGAAGTAATCCTGAAGCTAATTCTATATGGGGTATTAATTAATAAAATAAGTAATATTACTGTATGTAACATCCCTTAAAATTACTGATAGTTTGGAAAGATGCCATATTTCTATTACAGAACAATTGGTATTCTATGATAGTGTGTATACAGAGGTCTACCCTAGACTTTATTTTCTTCATAGTATACAGTCTTTTTGATGCAAATGTAAGTCGTAAATAGTTTAAATAGCATAATAATATAATGATAAATATAAATAGCTTAAATTGTATTTATATTTCCTTTGTTTTTTTTTATACAGAATCTTTATAAGTGAGACTAATATATCACATAGCTTACTATTGAATACTATTTGCTAATGCCATTCTTTTAGTAATAAAATTTTGGGGAGCCATTATGTCTTTCATGCAAATGTATTAGATGTCCTTTGGTAATTGCTAATGAATTTATTAGAGCTAAGTCATCCTTCTAAAACGTGTCTAATATTTTTCTTTATAAATAAGGTAGATTTCACCTAAGATTTCTGACTTTGCCTAAACAGCTGCTACTGACTTTACTAAAATCAAAACCGCTCTCAGAGCCTTAAGCACTAGTTCAGGTCCAGTGAAAAGACCAATGTTCATAACGCATATTTATATTTTCCATTATATGCATTTTTTAAGGCTTTACCAAACATCTAAATCTCTGAAAAGAGTAGGATGGTAAGGGGGAAATACTACACTGAAGGTTATTTTTTATGGTAAGAAAGTATTTAAGTGTTTCAAGTTAAAAAAATTAATAAACTTGGAATCTGAGTAAATATCTCGATTTTAAATTTTAGTAACTATTTTACCTTTCTGATAAAAAGTTTAAGCCAATGTGGCAAGTGCCAATAGTTCTAGAGCAATTAATGGGGATTTATTTGTGCCTGGCAACCATGGTTTTGAAATCACTACTCTCCTTAATGGTCTTAATGAATATTTATTAGTCACATAACTCCTTAAACAAGTTTAGCGGTTTCCTTTTTCTTAAAAAAAAACTCATGAAGTTTTTAATTGCCCATAATTTAGAGGTTTTGGCATTTAAAAGTTTTTAAAATGTGGGGTAGTGCCGCAATTAAATTTTTCTCTGATACATTTAAAGATATTTCAAGATATTTTTTGTGCCCCTCTTTACTGAATTTACCAACCTCAGTTACCAACATTCCAAACCAGCAAAAGAATATAGAAGTGTTGACTGAATATAATTCTTAGTTTAAAAGTGTGTAAAAATCTACAAGAGCAATTTTTAAAAGGCTCTATGTAGAATATAAAATTGCATTTGAATACTGAAATATTAATATCAAGGTATTCTTAGCACAATTAAAAACATTTAAACATCTCTTAAATTCCCAAAATAAATTGGTAGAAATCTCGGGTGTTGCTTTGACCCACTTTTATCACTTCAGATTAGTCTTTTTGGAACCATGGAAATAGTCTATGAAATATGTAGTTTTTTGAGGTATTATAAAACACAAATGAAAAGTGATACAATTGTGTCTGGCCTAAAATTAGCAAAAGAATAACGGTAAAGACACAAAGGAGAATAGGAAGTAACAATTATGCTCCACTGAGAAGCATGATTTGGGTTAGTTTAAGTGAATGAGGGGCACACCCCAGTCAATGCCTCTGGTAGCCTCTGAATGCAGTGGCTGTCATAGGAACCTTGAAATCTAGTAAAGGATTTGGGTTATCAGGGAGTAATGGAGAATGGGTAACTAGACTTTTGACTAAAATAAAAGGAATAATTTATCGAGTAGTTTATATTTGTTTGCTTTATGTCTAGTGATGTTGATTTAACATTTGGAACAAATTAAATGTGAAAGTTGGCCTTGATTTTTATTCACACTCACATCTACAAAATAACTGTAAAAGGAATTGAATAGAAGATGCTCAGACTTTTCTGCAAAGTTTTTTTTTAATCCTAAAAGAAATTGATTTATCTTTCTTGTCTTCTAAACAATTACCCAAAACGACAGCACAGAGGAATAGACTCAACTTGAATTGACTGCTCTTACATTCTACACTTTTGAGCATTTAAAAATATTTATTGATTTGATAACTCTTGTGACTGACTAACTGGCTCAGTACTTAATCTGCCAATTTAAACAGGAGTTTAGTACATTTTTAATGGCTATTTAAAACTGTTAAATGTGCTTCAAAATAGGTCTATAAAATAGATTCACATTTACAGGGCTTAGCTCACTATGGTGGCTCAGAGGTATCTTTTGTAAACATGTAAATGTCTTACTTGATACATTTTACCAAAAGAAAAGAAGTACATTAAGTCACCAATCAAAATATTTTTTTAAATAGGAAAACTATGTGTACTGACCTTGTAAGTACTTTCAGATAATTTGGAGTTTACAAGTCTACACACTAAGAAGTCCTTTATATTTAAGTATTATTTTAGATAACAAATGTCTAAGAGTTAAGAATTTTCAAAGTTAAGAATTTTCTCAACAAATCTCAAAGCCCCTAAGTGGAAGCAGGCTTCTTAGCTGTGAGGACAAAGTCAATAAATGTGTTGAATGTTTAAAAACTTCAGATTTCCAACAGTGTTTTTAAAAATCAAAATTTGCATTTTGACATTATAAGTTTATTCTTAGCAATTTAGCATTCAAAGTGATAACTCTTGGACAGTTTTAGTGATTTATTTCAAATATTAATGACAGCTTTGTGTTTAATCTTTAATCCACTGTTGGGGTTCATAGTAAACATATTTTTAATCAAAGGTCATCAATTTCATTTAATCAAAATATTTCTTGAATGTTATAAAAATATTAAAACACAATAATATTTTTAAGCTTTCAATACTTCACCTTCAATTTTCTACTATGAGGTAGTTTATTAAATATATATGTCAATGAAAATAATTCAAATTGTTTAGTAAGGATGCATTCATTCATAGTTGTAACTCATGGAGATAGTATTTCTGCTGGTCTGCTTGTGGATTTATTTTCTTTTGAAAAACCATTCTCCCATATTATTAATATTTTTATGAAATTTAATTTCTAGGGTTCTGGGAGTTACTTTTAAGCCTGGGATTACATTAGTCACTTCTCTGAGAATCATAACTAGGGTAGCATTAAAAAAAAAAAAAAGTCCTAATTGGAATGAAGGTGAACTGAAAATATCAGTGGACACTCCACCTAATACCAGATAAAGGGACACACTGGAAGGAGAAATGTCAAATCAATCCAGCAAGTACTTACATTTATAGAGTATATCAGAATTGTACATCGTAAGAAAGTTAGAAAGACAAAACAATTTTGATATTAGCAAAGTAGGAAATATTTTACTGCTTATAGCTGGCAATACTTTGAAAATCAGAACATTTCCATTTGCCGGTCTAGAAATTATCTAAATAGGTGGAATACCTTTATCTATACAATTAAATTTATTTACATAATATTTAAGCAAATCAACAGAAAACAGTCTTTTTGTCTTCTAAATTATATTGCTCAAGAAACACTTTAGTTTTCCTTCATTTTATTGGGTATGGGGTTCTTTTTAAACAAATATCATATGTAAAAATGAAACACATTTTGATATTGGGTAAAATGTTTACATATATTAGAAAACATGCAAAATGGGTACAAAGAGACTACAGGGGAGAGATTGTTAGTTCAAAGAATATGGACAAATTTCAGTCAAAACATGGGATGAAACATATCAAAAGTCAGTTCAAGAAAACAAAAAAAAAAATGCCCCTCTTTCTAAAACATTTCAATGGTTGGCATCAAAATGTAAAACTTAACATTCATTTTGAAAAAAAATTAAAAATGTATATTTATATGTAACAACAAGCAAGAAGACAAAACACATCAAAAACGGGAATTAAAAACAACTCTTCAAAAAAAAGACAAGAAGTAAAAAAATAGAAAGGGGTGGAAAAAGTGATTGAGGCCGTTGTCATGCAAATAGATTTGGTGGAAAAAAATACCTTCATCTTCAGCACCGTCATTATCACCTAAATCATCTGTCTGTTTCTTTGTAAGGGGACCTAGGATTGAGAACGGAGAAATGGAGGGAAAAAAAAAAAAAGACAATTCAAGAATAAACAAGACGGAGGGGGAAAAAATAAATGTAAATACTAAAATTCTCAAGGGTATTTCCAAAAAGAGCAGGGAAGTGGTTACGTCAAAGTGATTATCTATTTTGTTTAAGGAAAAAAAAAAAAAAAAAGAATCCCTTTCCCCAAAATATCTTATAGAAGATTTGGTTTGTGAATATATCCAGCATAAAAAATACATTATGGTTTGAAACTCAAGTCATAAGCAAAGGAAATGATTTTTTTTTAAATATCTACTGCATATAAAAAAGTAAACAGTTTTAGCTGAAAGAACTTAATTTATTCAGTGTCTTTTCTAATTTGAATTGGTGACAACAATAAAGTAGGCCAAACTCATCTTTAATTTGGGACAATATAATAACATTAGGGAAAACAGAGATATGAACATTTTTATGGTGTTTTTTTTTTCTTTTTTTTTCTCCTGTTTTTTCTTATAAGAGCGTTAACACTTGAATTTTACACATTTTTATATCATACATTTTTCGTAACTGTGACTTTTTAAAATTACTTGTCATAAAACAAATATTTCCCCATTTGTTTTAATTAAATATTAACTGTGGATTTAAGACATTTGCAGCCTGCACAAAAATATGAACAGATAATCTCACCACTCTGTAGAGAAAGCTACTATCATTAGAAGTCAGTGTTTAGTTATTAAGGAAGTTACAGAGTCAGGCCTTATATTTCATAAGCAATTTAGTAATATAACAGAATTGTGCCCTTGTGCAATTTCACGTCCAGTAGAGTTATTTATAATGGAATCATGTTTTAGGATAATAATTGCATTAAAACACTGTGAATGTTTAATAAATGTTTTATTATACTTAACAATACTAATTTGCTAAAATAAAGAAGCACACCAAAGGGGAAGCCAAAGGCCAGGTGAAAGTAATTTTAAGTGTCACATTCTTGACATATTCAGCACAATGAAAAAGCAAGTGAAGCCCCACATTTCTTTTTGTTTCCACAACCATTTAATTTGTATGACATTTCATAATCCTCATGCAAAAAGCAATCATTACAAACACAGGACACTCAAGTTAAAAGACAGCCAAACACAGCAGTAAGCAAGAGAATTTTGTCATGCATAAAATAAGAGTCATAGAAAAAGGAAGGGGGAAAAAGGACTGAAAGTCATGTGTTGATTTCAATAATATAAATAGAAAAAAAGCAGGCATTAACTGTAAGCACACTTCATACGGAAAGATTGTTAAACATTTCGAGAAAGATTTCTGAGTCTTTTCAGTGATTACTGTGCATTATGTTTGTAATTCAAACCATACCTATTATCACAACCCTCAAAGAATGAAAAACACCATCCCAGAAAATGGAAGAAAAAAAAAGAGAGAGAGAGAGAGAGATAATCCAGTTGTTTCATCAGCTCAGAGAAACATCCCTGAAAAATAGTAGTAAGTGGTAAAATCCAAAATTGGAAATGAAGAAATTAACGATGTAACTGAAGGGACCCATTGACTACTCAATTCCAAGGTCATGGTTTCAAGGTCATTCCAAATACGGAGAAGGGTACACAATAAATTAAGTGATACACTTTTATAGTCACTCTTGCAAGCAATCATTCCATTAAAAGAAAACCTAGATGAAAACAAGTCTATGTTAATTGACACTCAGCTATAAGTTCACAGAAATCTACGTTTCTTTAATATGACCCTGTTTAGTGGAAAAAATACCCTCAATGTTATTGGAAGTCCATGCAACAATGATGCTATGTTTCTGAAAAATAGAGGTTTTTTTTAATTTAAATTTAAAAATTACTATATCAAAAACTTTATTTGAAATAGTCCCAATTTTAAAACATCACACAAAATGTTAGGCTCATAAAATTATGTTTTCAAACTTTTTATTTTTCTTTAGCTACCTTAAGCAGTAAATGAACAGACTTCAACAATTATGATTTTTTGCATTTCTATTTTCAAAGATGCTATATAGAAGTTACAGTTTTATTTACTGGTTAACAACACAGATTAAGTGCAATGGTCATTATTTATTGCTGCCAAAACCACTATCTACTTTCCAATTTTTGCCAAACTACTTAATTTGCTTAATTCTGTTTTTTTAAATTTTTTTTACTGTTTATTTATTTTTGAGAGAGCAAGAGACAGAGTGGGAGCAGGGGAGGGGCAGAGAGAGGGAGATACAGAATCTGAAACAGGCTCCAGGCTCTGAGCTGTCAGCATAGAGCCCGACGCGGGGCTTGAACTCACGAACCGTGAGATCATGACCTGGGCTGAAGTCGGAGGTTTACCGACTGAGCCACCCAGGCGCCCCTTAATTTGCTTAATTCTTGACTCTATTAAGAAACCACTAATATGAGCTCAAAAATTTTTTTTTGCTGAATCATCAATTCACTAACATTTGGATACACATGTAAAACCTGTAACAATTAAATCAAGTCACTGTCTTCATTTTGTGCAGGCCTCTTTTGGATAATTCAGGCGAAGCCGTCCTAGGGTACCCGAGGAAATTTACATGACTTCTTCAGGAAATCATTCAGCTTCTACAGCCAGTTTTACCTACTTTGCACACACACAGAACTGCTGGTTCTTAGGTCTGCATAAGATGCACTATTAAGAGAACCTTCATTAAAACCTGATCTCCCACTTGTTTGCATGTGGGACAGAGTTCTCAGTTTTCTCAGTTGCTAACTGACTCTGGGTCTGCATCAGTAGGGAATCAATGGAAATGATACTGCATATACAATGAGATGACTTTTTCATGGATGAAATGGTTGAACCACCTTCTTTGTTTCATTATTTATTATCACCTTCTCTACTCAGGAAGCTGCACGCCTCTTAACTGATGCAGAATAATGATTACATACATGCACTGTATGCAACATCTTTTACTGTAGTAAATCTGAAGAGTTAAAAACAGATATAGATACTGCTTCAGCATCATAAGTAGATGGTGACATCATTATTGTAGAGAAAGAGTAAGTCAAGTTCTCCCAACTAAAGAATTTCACTTACTGAATACTAAATAAAATCTTATTATCATAGGATATCAAATTGTTACCACACTATGGGTTCCAGCAGTAATTTCATAATTCCAGCATAACTGGGCTTTCTTAACATCAATAATTGTTTACACACCTGATTTTCTAAAGGCTCCCTGGGAAGAAGAGGGCTGATAACAGTTTTTGGCAAAAATGATTATAAGAAAAAAACAAAAAAAATAGAGTTCCTTTATCTCATATGCTTAAAGGCACAGAGAACAAGTATCTGAGAGTGTCCAGGAATGCAAAATAAAAAACTCAATCTTGCTTTCCCCGAGGAAGCCTCAAGTAAACATATACTGTGGATTACAGAAACAGATCCCTACATGATCTCAAGATTCCTTATTCTACGGCTAGAAGGAAAACAGTCTGTTGCCTTAAACTATCTTCTTTTTAGGATATCAGCAACACTGGTTCATTTTTTCTTTTCTCTAAACTGACATAATTTGGTATAATTACTGATGTTAATTTTTTTTTAGTTGAAAGAAAATACAGTAAAAGGTAATTGTCACTAATTGTTTTAGGAAAATTAGACAACCACATTTCAGAGACCACATGCTCCTATAAATTGATCAACATGATTTCCCCAGAAGGTTAAAACATTTATCCTTCAACGAAAACACATAGCAATCATTAACAACAATCCAACCACAGCTTATGCTTCTTTTAAACTACAAACAGTGTATTTTCAATACCAGCAGTTTAAATGGGTATCTTAAAGCATCAAAATATAAAGCGAATGAGTCCTCTACAACCTGGAGAAGTGATTTATTTTACCTTGAAACTCTATCGGATCTGTCCTCTTTGAGGAATGCACACATAACTCTCATTAGAGTTAATAGGAAAGTGGACCTCATGTCATTTTGAAAGGGAGTGAGAGTAATTACTATATTTTATATCTCCTATAGGCAATAAATAGATTCAGTGGTGAAACAACAGGACTAGGAAGGGAAAGGGAACTCCTAACCATGAACTTTCAACTCATTTAAATCCAAAATAGTTCCTTTGCCATTAGTATAAGCATAATTCAAAGCACTGGCCTTTACAAAGGACTTATGATACAGTCTTACATTTTAGGATCTGACCACAGTGCTTTTTATTTTTAAAAAAAAGGAATGAAAATATCAGCATTTCTCTGTAGTTAACTGGAGAATAATTATGAGGCTCCGAAATAATTACTATCCACCCATATTAATGCTGCTTTTTATCATTTTCTTTGATGAAGGGCTAATATACTTTAGGTCTCAAATACATTAGAACTGATTATAAATTCCTTCATTATGGGTTCAATTTAGCAGAAATTATCTGTACTTTGTGTCACACATATCTGCAAAAGGCAAGCAGGTTGAGGGTATTATTAGCTCCTGAGTTAGAAGGCTGGCTATGAGAAATGTGTCCTTCTTAAGAGAAGGAGTCTTTGAAATTTTTAGGATTATTTAGAGCTCCAGGCTCCTGTGAATACAATTGTGATAGATGGAGAGTCCTGGCTAACGACCTTGCTCTATTCTTTCCCCACCAGACTTTGAGGTAAACTGACTCCATGGAATGCCTAAGGCTATTTCCACAGAATGGGGAAATTGAAGAATGTTGCAATTTATTTGGAAATTATATATCTGATAAGAACTTAATATCCAAACTATATAAGGAACTCATACAACTCAAGGCTGCAAAAAAAACAAAACAAAACAAACAAAAACCAATAATCTGATTGAAAATGGGCAGAGGGCTTGAAAAGATATTTTTCTAAATAAGACCTACGAATAGCCAATTGATACATAAAAAGATCACGAATCATCAGGGAAATGTAAATCAAAATCACACTGAGATATCACCTCACACCTGGTAAAATGGCCATCATTAAGAAGACAAGATGTTAGGTAGCAGCTAGATATAAGTAGTAGAAAGCATACCCAGAGGCAGAGTCCCAAGTCCTTGAGGGGGAAATAATAGAGACAGGAGTTGGAGGCAGGGATGGTGATAAATAAGCCACACATTAAACACCCAGGGGCACAACATTCTAACCTTGTGACTTCCAAGATCTTGGGTCTGACAGACCCAGAGTCACTTGTACAGAACACACACTGTCCTCTTCCACCCCAGGCTAACTCCTAGACTCATTAGAATATATTTGCATTGCAGGGGCACCTGGATGGTTCAGTCTGTTGAGCAGTTGAGCTTGGATTTTGGCTCAGGTCATGATCTCAAGGTTCCTGGGTTCAAGTCCACGTGGGGCTCTGTGCTGACAGTTCAGAGCCTGGAGCCTGCTTCAGATTCTGTGTGTCTCTCTCCTTCTCTCTCTCTGCCCCTCCCCTGCTTATGCTCTGTTTCTCTCTCTCTCAAAGATAAATAAACATAAAAAAAAAAAAAAGAATATATTAGCATTGCAGACACAGCTGTTCCTAGGGAGAAAGTCTCCTTTACTGTTCACTACAAACCTGGTAGGTTTCACATCCCCCCCCCCCCCCCGCCAGCCTGTGGGAGGAATTCCCCAGGTGATTGGAAGCAGCCCCCATTAGAGACCACCCCACTACAAGTCGTTGCTTCTCCCAGCCCAGAGAGAAGCAACAAATATGTAATCCCAAAACAACCCAGGGCCTGGTCCACCTCCAGGAACCTGCTTGCTCTCCTGCTCTCCCACCGAGAGTGTACTTTCTTAAATTGCTTTGGGCTTGCCAAAAGGAAAAAAAAAAAAAAAAAGAAAGAAAAGAAAAGAAAAGAAAAAAAAATGTTGCCACTTATTCTGGGACAATTGGAAGCAGTTTAAATCTTTTCAGGAATGTTCATAGTCTTTATAAAACTAGAATCAAAGATATAAAAATCTAATTATATCTGCTCTTTATGGAAGACAATGCCAGAATTCAGTACTTTATAAATAAAAAGAGCAGTATGTTACTGTATTTGAATTTTTCTAAATTGATAAACATTAAAATACAATGACTTAAAGAAATCAGATATCACAACAGTTGGCGTCATTGCAAAGGTAGTACATTTTACCTATTGAAATTTAGTGGATTTTATAAAACTATGATACATAACTCTTGAGAATATAGAAATGAATGAGATAAACTGATTTGGGATAATACTCATTAATTTGATGTTAGTGTTATTTATTAAAGGTTATTATACTTCTTAAACTATCAATTATATGAATATATAAAGAAATCATAGCTAAAATAATTTTTTAATTTTTCAATTAAAATAGAGCATTCTTATACAATATCATAAATATGCATTATGATAAAATAAAAATGTAAAGCAAACTTCTGTGATAAGGTATTGGAGGCAAACTTTGGGAGAATTCATAGTTTCTAAAGGATCCATACCTGCGAAAATTTTGGTGGCACTACTACTATGCCATGTATGATGTTTGAGTATCTTTTAGGAAATCTGCCCGTTTAGGCTAGTCTTGTGGTTCAAGTATGCTATGGAAAGGACCAGGTTACAAGGTTATAAAAGTAGCAGACATGCTCTGTGTTTTATTTTTGCATTAGGAGAGAACACCTACATGTACAAAAAATACATTCCCTGAGACAGTTCTTCAGAGGCAGAGCACAGCTTAAAACATGACTTTTGGGGAAAAGAAAAGTTGATGTTAAGGCCAGGAAAAAGGGAAAGAGAAATCATGGATCCAGTACATTGAGAAGAACTCATGCATATTTATAAGAAAAACAAGTTGTTTTTTCATAAAATTACCTTTGTTACAATACTTTGAAGTCAGAAGAAATCTTGTCTAGAACAAAAGTGATAGGGTCTGGGGAAATTTTTTTTTAAGTAGATAAAAAGAAATTTAACTAGGCTAACAATCTGAGCATCACCAAATTTGCACAAGCTTATTATTTTTTTTACATTATATTTGTTTGATTTTTAAAAAATGCACATGCAGTATTTTATAGCATGAAGAATGTCAGAATAATGCTCCCTTCTCATCTGGAGTAATGTGGCTGTATGTTGTATAACCAGTAGTACTTTGTGAAGATATACTCTCCACTGACCTGGTTTTCCACACATTATCCAGAGATGTACCTAAGTATGGTGAGGACACAAGTGCCACAGATGCCCAGAGCTCTCTGAGCAAGGCTTGAGGATTGGGATGGCATTAATAGCCCAAACTCCTTCACATGGCTTCCAGTATTTACTCATCCAGGCTTTCCAAATATGTGCTATGCTAGGTCCTCAGGATACATGGTGAGCAAAACAGGCAAGACCCTAGCCCTCATGAAAATTAATTTTGTCAGAGAAATAGACATTCGTCAAATAATCACACACATAAACATATACTCACAGACTGTGTTAAGGAAAAGAATCTTAGTGTTATGAGGGGTTATACAAAGCGACCTAGCTGAGCCTAGGATGTCTTCACTGAATAAGTGCAATGTGGCCTGAGGACTGAAGGTTGGCTCAGTACAAAGGAAGCCAAGAGGCTGGGGATGAGTAGGTAGGGTGGAAAGAAGATTCCAGCCAGAAAGGCCCTACAATGAGAGGAAGCCTGGAGGTCAGTGTGGCTGGCAATGGGGAGCAGAGAGTAGTGGCAGATGAGGATGAGCACACAGCTCCTCCAGCCAGAGGATTTTTGTCTTAACCCTAAAAGCAATAAGGAAAGTCATTTAAAGGGTTTAAGCACACACTGACAAATTCTGGCTTATCTGAATCTTCAACAGAAAATCAGAAAGAGGCAAAGTCACTCCAAATAATATGGCAGAGAATATCTTACATAGAGATCTACATTATGTTCTTATGAGATGAAAGGAGTTTCATTAGAAGAAATCAGACGATGAAAAGGAGTCTATAATTCTCTATTTTCTGCTTGCAAATAAAATGAATATCACCAAAAAGGAAAATCTAAGACTCCAGCACACCTAAAATTTTATGAGTATTTTTATTTTTTTCAGTTTATTTATTTATTTTGAGAAAGAGGTGGGCATGGACAGAGCAAGAGGGAGAGAAAGGATCCCAACCAGTGTCTGCACTGAGAGCTGGACTCGAACTCACAAATGGTGAGGTCATGATCTGGCTTAACTGACTGAGCCACCCAGGCACCTCTATGAATATTTTTAAAGTTTTCTATTAAATATGTATTTAAAGTTAAATTTATGTTGCCTAAGAATTAACATAATGAGAATTAACATATCATAACTATTCTAATATTCATACAAAGGCAGATATTCTTTAAGTGATTTCTACTTGGATATCTCACCCCCTTCTCACTACAATAGGAATACCCACAAGGTCCACCTCAAGGCCAGTTGTATCTCCCATACAGGTTTTGCTTTCAGACTTATAACTTCCCTCTGCTTCCAAACTTTAAGCCTGGAGATAGTCATTAACCATTTCCTCTTCCTCCCTCTGGTCTTACCCAGATTTCATCAATTTTCCAATAGAAATTTTATTCTTGTCACACTCTCCCAAAGCTCTCTATTATTGGCCTTGTCTGTAGCCATCATGATCACGTGCCTGAATTCTTGCAGTAGTCTCATAGCTGTTCCCACTGTCATCTAGACTCTAGACTGTCTCCAAGCCATTTTGTATACCATAGGTTTTTGAAGTTGTACATAATAATAGTGGCAAACCCAAAGAGAAAAAGATTTAATCACCACCAGCTAAAATGTATACACATTCAACTCCTTCTAAGACTAAAATTGCAAGCATTCCAAGGGAACAGGAACTCAAAAGCGTATACAAAAAACTTGTACTGTGAATTTTAAAATAGCTATAACAAGACAGATGAAAACTAAATATAGTTTAACACTCATTTTGATGTTTTAGAAATTCATGAGCAGAAAGATTTTTTTATTCAAAATGGAAACAAGTCATTTCAAATATTTTTTTTAAATGCAGTTCAGATTACTGTTCATTGAAGACCACTTTCATTGTTTCACCACTGTGTTAAAAGTTTTTACTATCTCCTTCTTTCTTATTATTTTAGACTAAATGTCCCAGAATAAACCTTAAGACTCTCCTTATTCTTTCCAGATTTTATCTCTTCATTCCACTGCTTTCCAAAACACATCTTTTCTGAATTCTGCCAAACATTTAAAAAAGAACTAATACCAACATTTCTCAAAGTCTTTCCCCAAACTGAAGAAGATGGAATGCTTCCAAACTCATTTTATGTTACCAGCATTACCCTGATAGCAAAGCCAGATGAGCACACTACAAGAAAAGAAAATTACAGGTCAATATCCCTGATGAACATAGATGCAAAAATACTCAACAAAATATTAGCAAACCAGATACAACAAAACATTCATAGGCTCATATATCATGATGGAGTGGGATGCAAGGATGGTTCAACATTAGCAAATCAATTAATATGACATATCATGTTAACAAAATGAAGGCTAAAAAATCATACGATCATCTCAATAGATGCAGAAAAAGCATGTGACAAAACACATCTATTCATGATAAAAACTGAACAAATTGTATATACAGGAAATGTATCTCAACAGATAATAAAGGTCATATATAATAAGTGCACAGCTAACATCATATCTAATGGTAAAATGCTGACAATGATGCCCATTCTTACCACTTTTATTCAACATAGTACTAGAAGTCTTATTCAAAACAATTAGGCAAGAAAAAGATATGAGATGTATCCAAATTGGTAAGAAAGAAGTAAAATCACCTCTATTTGCAGGTGACATGAAATATCTAGAACGTCCTAAAGACTCCACCTAAGTACTAATAGAACTAATAGACAATTTCAGTAAAGTTGTAGGAGAAAAAAATCAGCACACAAAAATCAGTGGTGTTTTTATAACAATGAAATACAAAAAAACATTAAGAAAAAAATCTCAATCACAATAGAATCAAAAAGGTTAAGTAAGATATTTAGTAATAAATTTAACTAAGAAGGCAAAAGATCTGTACACTGAAAACTATAAGACACTAATGAAAGAAACTGAAGAGGACATAAATAGGTGAAAAGATATTCCATGTTCATAAATTGAAAGAATAATAATGTTAAAATGTCTATATTATTCAAAATGATCTACAGATGCAATGCAATCTCTCTTAAAATTCCAAGGGTGCTTTTCACAGAAATAGAGCCAACAATCCTAAAATTTGTATGAAACCACAGAACACACAAATAGCCCAAGCACTACTGAGAGAAAACAACAAAGCTGGAGGCATCTCACTTCCTCATTTTAAACTGTATTACAAAGCTATAGTAATCAAATCAGTATGATATTGGTATAAAAAGCAGACACACAGATCAACAGAACAGAATAGAGACCCCAGAAATATACCTAAGCATATGGTCAATCAATTTTCAACAAAGAAGCCAAGAATATAAAATAGGGAAACGATAGTCTCTTCAATAATGGTGCTGAGGAAACTGAACAGCCACATGTAAAAGAATGAAACTAGACCCCCGTACAAAAAGTAATCTCAAAATGTATTAAAGACTTGAATGTAAGACATGAAATCATAAAACTCCTAGAAAAAAACCTAGTAACAAGTGAGCTCCTTGACACTGGCCCTGGTAATATTTTTTTGGCTTTGATACCAAAAGCAAAGGCAACAAAAACAAAAATAAAGGGACTACATTAAACTGAAAAACTCCTACACACCACAGAAAACATCAACAAAATGAAAAGGCAAACTATGGAACAGGAAGAAACAGTTTCAAACCACATATCCAATGAGGAGTTAATAAAATATACAATAAATTCATACAACTCCATATCAAAAACAAAAACAACACACGCACATGCGCGCGCGCACACACACACACACACACACACACACACACCAACATACAAACACAACACAAAAAACCTCAAACAACCCAATGAAAAAATTCAGAACCTGAATAGGCATATTTTTTTCCCCAAAGAAGACCTCTATATGACCAATAGGTACATGAAAAGGTGCCCAACATCCATACTCATTAGGGAAGTGCAAATCAAAACCCTGAGATTATCATCTCACCTCTGTTAGAATGTGTTAACAAAAGATAAGAAATAAATGCTGGCAAGAACGTGGAGGAAAGGAAACCCCTGTACACTGTTCATAGGGATGTAAACTGGTGTGGAAAACAGTATGGAGATTTCTCAAGAAGTTAAAAATTGAACTATGATAGATTTAGCAGTCCCACTCTGGCTATATAACCAAAGGAGATGAAATCATTACCTCTAAGAGATATTTGCACCCCCCATGTTCACAGCAGCATTGTTCACAATAGCCAAGGTATGGAAAAACCTAACTGTCCATAGGCAGATGAATGGATAAAGAAAATGTGGAGTATATATACACAACGGAATACTATTCAAACTTAAAGTTCTTTCATTTTTAGTAACACGGATATACCTGGAGGGCATTATGCTAAGTGAAATAAGCTAGACAGAAAAACAAACTAACAAACAAATACTGCATGGTATCACTTATATGTGGAATCTAAAAAGAGTTACAAATAAGGAAATAAAAGTCAAATTCATGGAAATAGTAGAAAAATGATTGTCAGGGGCTGGAGAGTGGGTGAAATAGGAAGACGTTTAGAGTGAAAGGTAAAAACTTTCAGTTATAAAATAGGTAAAGTCTGAAATTCTTAACATGGTTACCATAGTTGATAACACTATATTGTATAATTGAAATTTGCTCAGGAGTACAGCTTAAATGTCCTGTCATAAACACACACAAAGGTAAATATGTGAGAAAAAAAAATACATCTTTTTCCATTGTGAGTCTTGTCATTGTTGCACAAATGATCTCACATTCACATCTTGTGTGTTTTGTCTCATAGAGTTGATTCCTTAAAGTTCTAATCAACTCACCACAGAGGAGGAAAGAAGGATGATGAGCATAGGGAATCTCCTCTAATATCCCATGTAAAATTTGTTTTCACATTGAAAAAAAAAGGGGTACTATTGTATGGTTTGGCCTGAACTGTTGTCTCCAGGATACGAACTAGAGATAGTTCTATATTGCTCAGCAAGACCTGACTGTGAAAATACCTTAATTCCTGGACATTACTAAGTTTTATCTCCATAAGTGAAATAAATAAATTGAGACAGTAATCTTTTTTCTTAGTTTTCACATATTTACTAGTATTTTTGCTAACACTCTGTTCCCTCCCTTCTTCCTTCTTCCTTCTTCCTTCTTCCTTCTTCCTTCTTCCTTCTTCTCTCTTCTCTTCTCTTCTCTTCTCTTCTCTTCTCTTCTCTTCTCTCTTTTAATATAATTTATTGTCAGGTTAGCTAACACACAGCATATACAGTGTGTTCTTGGCTTCGGGAGTAGATTTGCATGATTCATCACTTACATACAACACCCAGTTGAGCCAGTAATTTTTAAGATCTATTTTCTGAGTGGTGCTCACTGGGAAATAAGTCAGTAAAGACAAGACCTCTACTGTTGAAGTCCCAAAAGAGGTAGATTAACTGTGAGTGTATGTTCCCCTGAAGTGACTTCTTGACAATTTCTAGTCTCACACATGTCCCTCCTGGCTAAATATCTCTTGTCCTCAGTGAAGTTATTTCACTCTTTCCACCTCATGCATTCTATTAGACATGGATTGATTCTCTCTTACCAGGCAATCAGGAGTCTTTTGGGGACACAGTCCTGTGCTCCCTCTTGCCTGATACAATAAATGATAAGCTTACATTTTATATATATATATATATATATATATATATATAAAACCCACTTGTGAATCTAGTAATTATATGCCCAGACTCATAGGATGCTAACGCTGGAAAGGACCCTACTGACTACCAAACTCTCTCATTTAACAAGTCCTCAAACAAACAAACAAACAAACAACCATTAACTGATTATGCACAAGCCTCAAAACTAATTAAAAGCAGAGCTCAGTCTAGATCTCAGGTTTCCTATCACTTCTTTATAGTAAGTCACACGGCAATAAAAGATAAGCAGAGAAAAGGAAAAAAAAATTGGGTGTTGAGGTATTGGATGTAGCATAGATACCTTTTAAATAAACCACAAATCAACAGGCAGACCATTATTATAACTATGAAGCCTTTAGTACTCCTCCAACCAACATGTATTTAGATGTCAGTGAGGTCAAACTTTAAATACAAATAAATATTTATAGAAATATTTTCCTTTCTTTAAAAGGAAAAAAAACAAAAAAAAAAATTAAAACAAACCAACAGATTTGGAAGGACAAAGATCATAGAGTTTAAACCAAATAAGTAAAATCAGTTAAGAGGTACAATTTCCCAGTATTATTAAACTGAGTGATGTGTAGAATGAATACAGTGTGAAAAAAAATAATCCACTTGACTTAGAAGAAAAACAATAGCTAGGGGATGTATGGCCCACAGGCCAATGAAATAGTGAAATGCTCTGTACAGGCTAAATGACTACTGTCCAGAACTCTTGAAGTCCCTGTACTCTAGCACCTAAGATGCTTTAGCTCAAAGCATTCCTCAGATCCCCTAACTGTAGCATAATTAAGAAACTAAAGGGTTAATGTTTGGTATAGCAGGGGCTCCCATCACCGACCTATAGTGCTATCGACTGATATCCCTTCTAACTAGGTAATGTTAGCATTTTAATATTCCCTCTGGATTACTTTCAAAGACATTTTCAAACCTAGTAGTCTGTGACTCTAATACATTTCCTAAAATATATATTAATACTACTTGAGAGGCACCTGGGTGGCTCAGGTGGTTAAGTGTCCAACTTTGGCTCAAGTTATGATCTCATGGTTTGTGATTTTGAGCTCCACATAGGGCTCTCTGCTGTCAGCACAGAGCCTGCTTCAGATCCTCTGTCCCTACCGCCTCTCTCCCCTGCTCGTTTTCTCTCCCTCTCTCTCTCAAAAATAAATAAACATTAAAAAAAAATAGTACGTGGTATTGTGACTGTGTTCTAATGGGTTTGGAAACAGATACATAAATATATACACACACACACGCATATAATTGTATATATACACACACAGGTTTGGATAGTGGCTCTTTCATGTGCTAGTGGTGTAATCCTGGACATTTTTTTTTAAGTCCATAGCATCTTAGGAACACAGTGCCACCCCATCCTCAATATTGTTATGATATAATTCAAAGTGCCTACTAAAGGGCTTAATGCAGAGAAGTACAGTTAAATTTTTGTTTGCCCTCCATGTTTCTTTTATTTATTGTCTCAAATCAAATGCTGAACACATACGCACCTGTGTGCCTGTGCACACACACCCCTACACTCACACATATGTCTCCCATTGTAATATATGCTAAAGAAAAAGGACTTTAGTGTTTTATTTATTTTTGACAGAGAGAGAGACAGACCATGAGAGGGGGAGGGTCAGAGAGAGAGGGAGACACAGAATCTGAAACAGTCTCCAGGCTCTGAGCTGTCAGCACAGAGCTCAACGCAGGGCTCAGGCTCACAGACCGCGAGAACATGACCTGAGTGAAGTCAGATGCTCAACCGACTGAGACAACCAGGCGCCCCAAGAAAAAGGACTTTGGAATTAGGTTGTTCCCACTCAGCTGTCTACTAGCTGTGTGATTTTTGTAACTTTCTTAACCTCTGTAGTACTCAGTTTCTTTAAATGTAAACTTGGACAATATCCACCTACCAGGACTATCAAAAGGATTCAAGATCATGGATATGAAATACCTAGTATAGTGTCTAATTTATAAAGACACTATAATAATAATGATAATTATCACTGAATTATCTAAATGCGAGATTAAATTGTATTTAAGATGTACTAATGTCTAATATACACATATGACAACTATTTCCACTGAACTTACAGAATTGACCCAGTCTTCCATTGCTTAATCTACAAACATCTAATTAGAGTCTAATATTGCATCATTCTCCCCAAATA